>NW_020799113.1:15626-27077 GCF_003259725.1 Athene cunicularia
CAGGAGGGGGCAGAGAGGGGGGATGAGTCTCTGGAGCCAAGGCCCCAGCGCCAGGCCCCGAGGGAATGGCCTCAAGCTGCCCAGGGCAGGGTCAGGCTGGCTCTGAGGAAGGATTTCTGTGCAGAAGGGGCTGTTGGGCGTTGGAATGGGCTGCCCAGGGCAGGGGGGAGTCCCCGGGATCCCTGGAGGGGTTGAAGAGTCGGGCTGAGCCAGCGCTGAGGGATCTGGTGGGGTTGGGAACGGTCAGGGGGAGGGTCATGGCTGGGCTGGAGGAGCTGCAGGGGCTTTTCCAACCCAGATGATTCTGGGATTCTGTGATCTGCCTCTGTCAGACAGACTGCTGAAGCTGTAAAGCTGAGAATCCAGCCAGCCCACACCCAGCTGAGGCTGGCAGGAGCTGTGCTCACTTCTCTGGGCTCCCCGTAGCTCCTGCCATTCCCCAGTGCATGGTGCTGGTGCTGCTGGTGGGCCGATGACTAGCAGGACCTTAAATTTCTCAAGCTCTGAAGCTCCAGTGAACTGCTGCTCCTCTCTCCCCACTTTCTGTGACTCTCTGCCAAAAATAAAGCATTTGCAAGCTGGACCGGTGCTTCAGTGGGCTGTAGTGCCCTAAGCAATGGGGCGTCATGCCCAGTCTCATGGATGAGCTGGAGACCAGCGAGAGGAGAGAACTGGGACCAATAAAGGAGAGATGGGAAGAGCTGAAATGCGAGTGAAATGTGAGGGAAAGCTGGGGGTGCTGAGGGCAGGTCTGGGAGGTGCTCTTGACTCAGGATGAGGGATATTCTTGCAATAGCAAGGTGCTGAGCGGCTTGGGTGCTGGCGGGAGGCTCCGCTCGAGGCCGTGGTCTCTCAGGACCACCACCACAGCCAGACCAAACAGCTCTCCCCACCACAGCTACCTGCGGGGGGGGGGGGGGCGGGATGGAAAGAGCCTCTCTGCTGGGAGGAAGACCTAGGGAAGGAAGGAGGCTGCAGCCTCCTTGTAGCTGCCTGGGAACCTCTTGGGTTCTGGTGCTCTTTTTCCTGATGAGGCCCCGCAAATTCCCCCGGCGAGGTCTTGGCTCCGGTTGCAGGGCGTAACGTATGGATCCAATATAGCGCAAAGACGGCTTTGTCAGAGCAGCCTCCGAGCTCCAGCAGATGCAAAGTTTCTAGGAAACTGTGGTTTCTGCATGTGTCTTCAAATACCGAACCCAAACAGGGTCTTTCTCCTCCACCTCTCACTCTTGCTGGGAGGTAGCAGGACAGCAGGCTGCTTCCCTACCCGCTTCCCTCCCTTGAAGGGGAGGCAGGAGGGGCTGCGTTTCCAAACACGGGGCTTTCCTCAGGAGGGTGTGCTGCCCCTGATGCCAGTGGGAGAAGAAAAGCTCGTGCATTTGGGGAGCGAAGCTGCAGGGCAGCCATCGGGGCAGCCAGCTCGCAGCAGCAGCATCGCGCAGGTCGCCGCGGACGGACGCAATTGCTGTGCTCGTTTCCAATTAACAGCTGATTTGCTGCAGACCTCTGCTGACCTTCAGCCTGGCAGACTGCTGTTTTGCAGGGGAAAACAGCCCTGCTCTCCACCTCCCTCCCTCCAAGCTCTTGTTTCCTTCCACCGAGCCTGAGATAACACCCTGTCTTGCTCTGTCATCATGTCTTTATCTTAACCCTACAGATTTTTTTCCTTCCCTACTGAGCTGGATGCTTTCTTAATGCTTATTGACAGGGTTTTGCAGGCATGATATAGAACCTGGATGTAGGACATGCAGGAACCTTGGTGGTGGTCCTTGCTCCTGTCTCGGGGATGGGAAGGCTCTTTGGGGCATCTCCCTACAGGGTTGGCCCTGGGGGGGTTCCCAGGCCGCAGGGGACTGATGGCAGGAGGTACCACGCACACACAAGACCCACAGCTCACCTGAGACCCCTGGGTGTGCCCATCCTCAACCCCTACCGCTGATGCTGCTGCCAGTGTTGCTGCCACATAATCAGCATCCTGAGATTCCCCTTCCCCAGGGGCCCTGAGGCATCTCCCCACTGCTCCCAAAGCATCCCTCCTTCCCATGTGCTTCGGAGATTTCAAAGTCACTGTGCGGTCAGGAATTGCCGGGCAGGGTCTAGCTCAGTGTCCCTGGTGCTGAGCCTTGGGACCTGCAGGCAGGGCAGCTTTGGCCAGGCCCTCCGCCAGCACTCTGACTGCAAGGACAGCTTTGAATTTAGCAAGCTGTGGACTTTGCCTTCTGGTCACCAGCCTCTGAGCACCGCCTATTGATTTGGTTGTGCAAGGAAAAAATACTGAGCTTGGAGGAAAGGATGGAGGAGAGTTACATGTTGGGATGGAGAGCTGCTGCCTGGGGGGTGGATGGAGACGGGGGTGGGAGCAGGGTGGCTCCAGGGGCCCTGTGACAGAGGAGGTAGGTTGCAATCCCCTGGGGATGGAGATCTGATTTATTTCCTGGAGATTTGCTTTATTTCCTGCCTGGGACCCCGTCCCCCAGCTTGGCTGAGTGTCTCTGCAGGCTCAGCCCGCAGCGGTGGCTGTAAGAAAAAAATTTTATGTGAGAGACAACACAGACCTGGGACCAGAAAGACTATTTGCTGGCAAGGGGGCTCGAACAGCGGGCTTGCCGAGGCGGTGGCAGCCTGGCTGAGCACGGGCACACTCAGTACACATGTGACAGCAAGGTGCCAGTCAGCCCGGGGGTGGGAGCCGGGCTGTCCCCATTCTCCCAGTCCCTGGACCAGCAGAGGGCAACAGTGACCTTTGCAACTGGCTGTCCCCAAAAAAATCACCCTCCTTGCTCTGGTGGGGGGCTGCCTGGCCGGTGAGTCCCGGCTGCAGGGGACAGAGGGGTCCCGGGGGGTCCTGTGGCAGCAGGTGGGTGCGTTGGTCCTTCCCCATGAAACATGGGCTTTTCCCATCATCTGTTGTGCAAAGTGTGTGTGTGTGTGGAGGTTTCGTGTTTGACTTGGCATGGTGACCCCGTCGGTGGGGTGATGGTTCCCCATCAACAGACTCAGGTGGGGATCGTCACCCCATTGATGGGCTCTAAGGTGGAGATCGTTACCCCATCAGCGGGTGCCAAGGTGGGGACCATCACCCCACAGGCTTCAAAGTGGGGATCGTTACCCCCTCTTCAGGCTCCCGGGGGGCTATATAGCAGCAAGAGGGGCTCTGTGCCCAAATTCAGGGCCTGAGCAGGGCTGGCTCTGCTCCTGGTGTCCCCTTGGGTGGTGGTGTTAGCAGGGCCACTGCGCATCCTCCAGATGGACGTGATTTTTGGGTAAGGACCGCTATAATACTCCTAAAAGCAGGCTGAGCCCTGCTTAGAAGCCTGAGTTGCAGCTGTGCTGCCGTGTGAGGTTTGGGGAGCCCGCGTCTGCCGGGGTGGGATGCAGCGGGGGGGTGTGTGGTAGAGCAGCTCTTGTGCTGGAGGAGGGCTGGGCAGTGGGAGATGATCACAGCCAGCCCCAGCTCCGCTGTGTTTTAGAGGCAGAAGCAGGATGCGTGCCAAGAAACCTGAAACCCGGAGTGGTTGTGCAGCAGCAAACCCCAACTCTCAGTTGCCAACCGCTCTGCAATTAGCCTCCTGAACCAGCCAGCGGGCTGGAGTCGCAATTTTCCTAACAAAATAGCTCAGTACCTCGGCCCACACGAAGGTCAAAGCCAGAGCAGTCGTTAGCCCGTCGCATCGACTTCCCATTAACGCCCCTGAGCTGCTGGGAGGGAGCCTGGCAGCCGCAGTCCTGCCACCCCAGCCAGGCGAGGGGTGTGCAGGGGGGGCCCTTCGATCCTCCTGCAGCCGTGGGAGGCCAATCCATTTGCTGAAATGAATGGGAAATGGTTGAAAGGCTAAACCTCAAATTAGGTATTGACTATCTGACGAGCCGGGCAGCGCTACCTGCTGTAAACGGAGTCGTGCTTCCCATCGCCCCGCACACGGGGGTGTGTGTGGGGGGGTGGGCTGGACCCCCCCCGGCTGTGCCAAGGGGCCGCTGGCGTCTCATCTCGTGGCTCAAAGGGATGCTGGAGCAGGGATCAGCTTGGCATCGGGTCTTCCCCAGCCCGCTGGACCCACTTGCCAGGGAGCTGGAGCCCTCGGCGAGGCTGCGTGCTCCAAGGCGAGACAGTTGAGCTGAAATCCTGCCGTCACGCTTCAGTTAATATTAAACCATTAAATGTGCTCAGCTCTTAATAGAGGGGTTGGTTGGAGCCTTAACCCTGTGCTTGCTGGTAGTTGCTGATCATCTGCCTCTCCTCTCGTGGGGATGGCAGTCCTGGCCCCAGTTTGCCCATCCTTGCTGCTGAGGCATGTCTGATCTGCAGACAATTCTTCCCCCCCCCCCGTCTCCTGCCTCCTTCCCCGGTCACAAATTCAAGGCCACCCTGCAAAATATGTTTTTAAAAGTCTATTCATTCGAAATCCCGTGATACTCTGCAAAAATGGTGTTTGAACAAACTCGAAATTGTACTTTAAAGAAAACACAGCTGTTTAATTACAGCCTGAATGCAAAGCAGCCTCTATCATGTGAGTGGTAGGAGCTGGGTGCTGACTGTGTGTTTGGCCTCTGATCCCCTTTAATCTCCGCAGTCAAAGGATTTTGGTTTGATTTCCTTTTATTTCCCCACCCGGCTGGGAATCTGCAACCAATTTGTTGTTGTTGTTTGGGAAATAAACCCCAGGGAAAAGGTCTGGATCCGGCGCAGCCGGGCTCGCACCAGCTCTGCCGTGCCGCCTCCTGGTTACTCCAGCGCCAAAAAAAGATCTGTTTTCCCTTTGCCCATCCTGCTCTGCTTTTTTTGGCCTGTCTCTCTCCCGCCCCGAAGGAGCCGATGACTTTCGCATCTGCTGCCGCATCTGTTTTACCCATTGGGTCCGAGCGTGGCGATAACTTCAGCTGGGAATGGGAGCCTACAGGCAAGCTGTAGCTGGGGGGGGCGGAAAAAAAACTTCCTCCGAGTGTCCCTCGCTCTGGGAGGAGTTAAGTGTGAAGAAATGTGGGGGTATGTGAGTGGCTGGGTGTCCCGACAGGGTCTCAGACCCCTTTGGAGGTGGAAAATCCATCCTGGGATTTTAGGTGGTGAAGAGGGGATGGGGATGCCGGTTGTGCCCAGCCAGGCTCCTTCCAGAGCGCTGATTTTCTCTGGATGGGGAGCGCTCGGTGAGGCTGCTGGGCCACTTGCCTGGCGAGGACGTGGTGATGTTCCTGCAGACTGCAGCCCCGGGTTCATCCCTGGTACAAATCCATCGCTTCCAGGCTCTGCCTCCGCCGTGGCTCTTGCTTGAGGGGGATCCAATAGCAGTTAGCGAAAAGGCAAATAAACCCCTGGCCCTGGATTAAAGCACAAAGCTCCCCGGGTTTGTGGTGCTGGCGAGGTGGCCGGGGGTTGTCCCCAAGCTGCCGTGGCAGGGGCTGGTGTCCAGGGGGAATGCTGGCTGCGGCCCAGGACCCCCAAAGCAGCAGGATGAGCTCCCTCAACTCCAGCAACCGGTTGCTCACCCAAACAATACGTGGTCCTGGTGGGAGGGCTGAGCATCCCCGTGATGCCTGGGGACGCCAGGCACTGGGGACAGTGGGTAATGTCCCCTCTGGCTGCCTTGGCTCCCCGGGGTGACCCTGTGCTGCTGCGTTCAGCCTGAGGTGGCTTTGGCCGGGCTCTCCTGTGGCTTCGATGCTTCGAGCAATCCAGACTTTTCCCCGTGTGTCTCCTTGTCCTGTTGAGCTTTGCCCTGCGCCTCCAGCCCTGTTGGCTCCAGGCTGGTCCTGCTCAGACCCCGCACCCCTCCGGGGGCTCCAGGCTCTGCTCAGCTCCAGTCGCCGCCTTTGATTTCCCCTTGGAGGCTGCACCAGCCTTTCATCCGACTCTCCTTCGCAGTGCACCGTGCCTGTGCCATAAGCCTTTTCAGGCAAACATTAAAGCCTTTGTCTGGTTGGGAGCACGGAGCAGACCATTTAGGAGGAATTAGTGGTTACATTGAAAGGGGAAAATAAGGGCTCCTGGGTTAAATGCACTTTAAATGTCTTAATAATTGCAATTGGCCAACTCGTTCCTCCCCGGAGCCAAAAGCCTGTAATATGGGAAGCTTTTCTCTAATCAAGAGCAGCACTGATACCTTATGTAGGAAGCCACATAGGATGGAGAGAATTATTTCTGGGAGCTCAGCAAGCAGAGCTGCCTGTCTGTCATCCCTCAGCTGCCGGCTGGCCCCTCGGAACCTGCCAGTCACCGACAGAGCCGGGCTGGGCCTTGGGATGGCTGCGTGCCACCTGCACCCCAGGTGATGTGTCCCACATGGGCCTGGCTCTGAGCGAGGCGAGGCCTTCCCTTCCCGGTGTGAACCACTTCCCCCAGGGACCCCGGGAAACACCGCGGAGCCCCGGCAGCCGCCGCGGCGCTGGCGGGGAGCCCGTTGGTGCCATCCAGGTGGCTGGCTGAGCCCCTGCGCAGACACATCCCGGCTCCCTGGCTCCAGCCGCCGCGCGGCCACGTCATCCATCAGCGATGACAAGCTCCTTTTGCAAGGAGTCTTTGTTGGCACCCCGTGCCGAGACGGGGAGGAGCAGGGGGGGGGAAAAATGGGCTCACTGGCTTGCGGCAGACCTCCAAGGCGAGAGCATCGGTCCCAGCAAGGAGCAGCCCCCTCCCTGCCAGCAGCCGGGGGAGGGAGGTTAAAAGGTGCAGCTTGGAGGAGGTTAAAAGCAAAGCAGCTTTTAATTTATAACGTGGCCAAAAGAGAAATTGTAGCCAAAAAAGATAAAGATGCTGGAATAGCTGGAATTCTCCAGCCTCCGCGACTCCGAAGGGTAAAGCCGCTGGAATGTGTGTGTGTGTGTTTCTGCTCTGTCCCCCCCACATCCCCTCTGCAGGAGCGGGGGGCTGCCCGGGGGAGCAGCAAGAGGCAGGAGGGGTGGAGGTGGTGATGCCTGAGGGTGCACATGCATCAGGATGGGACCTCTGGGGTGCAAACCCACCCACCCCCCCCACCTGCTTTTGGTGCTGAACTGGGACCCGCTGCCTGGGTGAGGGCAGGCTCAGAGGTGCTTGCAGGGGAAGGATGGGGGCCAAAGTGCCTCCATATTTGGGCTCGGAGCTTGGCCCAGGGTTTCTGTGAAGCACAGGCAAGGCTGAACGAGTGCCCGAGGAGGATGGTCCGGGCTGCTCCTGCCCAGCCTGCACCCCGCCGGGCTCCTGGGTGGCAAAGAAGGGACGCAAGCCAGAGGGGAGGTCTGCTCCTTTAGCGTGCCGCGGGGCTGTAAGGATGGGTCTGCCCTTTTACAGGGTCTTTTGCATCTCGGGTTTCTTGGATCTGGGCAACCTTCAAGCAAAGCTGGCCTTTAGCACCTGGCCACATCGCTCAGGGCTTGGGCCACCGGCCGGCGCTGAGGACCAGCCCTCGCCCATCTGCTCCCTTCCCTCTCCCCACTCTGGTTACAATAGCCCATTCACAAAACCATCCCAGGACGTGGAAGAGGGGAGGAGGGAAAGAGCCATCAAACCCCCTCTAGATGGGGAAAACACCCGCAAAACGAGGTGGAAGCACTCTGGCCCCTTGCTGCCAGGCTTGCAGTGATGGGGCAAAATGCATCTTTGCTTGTGGGAGGAAATGCCTCCGGCGGGGGAGCTTGAGATGGGGCTGGTGCTGCCTCCCCAGCACGCTGTGCCATCTGTTCCGTGCTGGGAAGCTGGCTGGAGCCTTTGCAGGGGTTTGGGGACCAAAAAAGGGATGGATGCCACCGACACAGCATGTGTGCACCGGCGTGCCCGCGGCAGCGCTGCCCTGAGGATGCTTGGTGGGAGCTGTTTGTGCCCCAGCTCCGTGCTGGAGGGTCTGTGGGTCTCCCTGGGCCCGGCAGCCTCGGCAGATGTGGGTCAGGGGGAGAGGGAGGCTGTGGGAGCTGCGCAAAGTGCAGGGCCGGGGTGGGGATTTATCTCCCGGCCCCTGGCAGAACAAGGAGTCCCCTGTGTGCCGCTGGCAGCGCAGAGCCGGGGCGGGAGCCTCAGCTGGAGGCACCGTTTGTTTTTCTGTAAGCGGCTCCAATCTGCTCCCCTGGGTGTGAGCTGGGAAGGACATGCGTGCCCGGGCTGGTGGCCCAGGGCTTGTGCTGGTGGCCCAGGGCTTGGGCAGGTCCGAGCCTCCTGCCTGAACCTCGCCGGCTCTGCCTGCACGGATGGATGCTCTGACCCAGTTATTGGCTCTTTGCTATTGCAAACTCCAGCCAGGCATGAAAACCGGAGCTGGGGCTGCCTTGACAGAGACACGGGAGCTTTTGGGGTTTGTTTTTCGTACAGGGCGGGAGCAAGGTCAGCCCTGCAGCTGGAGGCAGAGCCAGTCCTCCCCAGCCCGTTCCCCTCCCAGCGTGGTACAAAAATCACCCAGAGCATCCCGGGTGCCGCCGACTAGCCCAGAGCCGGTCTGGGTTGCTGCTACTTATTTCAAGTCCCTGATTTCTCCTTTTCACGGTTCATTTCCCTTCCCTTCATCTGGGAGACAAGACAAGAAGCTTCCTTGATTTTTATTTTTTTTTTTCCATGGTGTTTCTAATGGCAAATCTTGCACCTGCGGCCGCTTAATAGGAACGGTGTTAAAGCAACGGGGTTTATTTTTTTTTTCTGCGCTTCCAGGCTGTCCACTATGCCCTCCCCGGTGGGCTTGGAGGCAAAATCTGGGGTTGGCAGCCAAATTCTCCATGCTTTGTTTGTGTGGGGATGAGCAGGAGACCCCAGGATGGCAGAACCTCTCTGTTGGAACAGAGAAGCCTGGGGTGCCTCTCTTCATGATGTAGGTTTTTTGCAGGAAAAAATAGCAACTATTTTCTGCCTTATGCTCCAGTGTTTTGCTCTGAGCCTGGATACAGGGAGCAGCGCTGGTGAGATAAGGTAGCCCCTTGCTCTCGTGGGTGTTTAGGGAGCAGAGGTGCTGCTCAGAGCTTTTGGGTCCAGGTGGCAGCACCCAAAAGGCACTTTTCTCCTGCTCTGAGGACTCAGAGAAGGGACCACGGTAGGAATTTGGCATCGTGGTTGGTCTAAGTGCAGCTTTGCACAGAGCTCCTGGGGCAGAGGAGACCCCACTATTACATTCAGGGAGGAGGGAGTGAGATTATGTTCCCCTCTAGGGAGAGAAATTCTCATTTTCCAGGGCCTACAGGGGAATGTGAAAGAAGGGGTATGTATTTCTCCCCCTCCCCACCGCACTTGCACAGATGCAGCTTCCAGCATCCTCCCAGCTGGTGAGGAGCCTCTCCCCCTGCCTCCCCTCCAGATTAAAGCCGAGGTCTGCCCAGGCTGTGTTCATCCCAGGCTGAGCTTTAATACAAATAAGATCATTACCAGGAGCTAATGGGGCATGTGTGTCACGACTTCCCTGCTCTATTGCTGCACCTTCCTTATTTACTTTAAGTTATTTCAGGGAAAAAAGAAGTAAAAGAAGGGCCGAGCCCTCCCCCATCACCACTGCTGCGTAATTAGTGTTACAGCAAACCCGCTAATGTCATCTCTGGAACAGGAACTCCTCCAGCCGCTGGCCTGGGAAACAAAAGGGATTTTATTTCCCCCCGTGGCTTTATTGTTGTGGGAATACCCAGTGCCCCAGCTCAAAGCCCTGTCAGGCAGATGTCATCGGCTTGCCTAGGTCTCAGCTCCCAAAATCCTGACCCCCTTACTCCCAGGCTTCCCTAGTCTTCCCTTTCTTTCCCTGTGATGGAAGTTTGCCCTCGGATGGCAGGATGAGGATGCGGGTCCTTCCCCCCACACCCATCCCTGTGGTTGCTGGTCCTCGGTAGCCTGAACCGGAGCAGACACCAGAGCACATCTCTGCTGTTAATCCAGGGAAGCAGAGATGGGGAGGGTTGTTTTCCCTGCTAGAGGCTTGTTTTGCTGCTGAAAAAGCTGCATTATTTTACCCCGGGGTAAGCAACACCTGAGAGCTTCCCTTCAACAAAAACTCCGGCTGCACTAAACCCAGCAGGTCCAACCCCGGGAGGGTGCCCGTGGCCCAGCACGGAGAGTTATTTCATGATGAAATTAAAGCAGCTCTGCTCTCTTTTTACCCCAAGATGGCTCGCAGGCATTGCTGAGCTTTTCCCAGCTTTTTAAGCTCAAGTCTAAGCTTTGTAATGGCAGTGCTGTCCCTGCGCTGGGACATCCAGTAAAAATAATGCTGGGGAGATGAAAGGGGATTTGCCATTTTTAGTTTGAACTGCTGGAAGTTCTGCTTTTTGGCATGATGTCAGGGCCTTGCAAGGGGGGGCAGTTCCCGTTATTCCCCCCGCTGGGGGCTGTTGGCTTTGCTGTGGTGTAGGTATTGTGGGTGTGGAGCTGCCTTAGCAAAAAGAGAGGTTTTGCCAGATGGGCAACGTGTCGTTTTGCTGCCGATGTTAAATAATCTCTGATCGATAACCTGCTAATCAACACGAGCTCTGGTGTGGGGTGAGGTGATGCGCTGGGTGTCGCACTGGGAACTGCCCGGGCGCTGCTCTGCTGAGCATCGCTCCTGCATTGCAGCGTGCCCGCGGGCTGCAAAAACCTGCTCTGAAGCTCTTCTCTTCTTATCAAATTGAGTAAACCTGCTGGTTCTCCAGCAGCTGGGTGTCAGGATGGCAGCAGGGAAAAATTACCTTCGGATCTGGCTGGATTATGGTTCTACAGCCTGAGATTTCCTGTTAGGTCCACACTTTTTATCACTATAAATGTACCCACAGATACTCTTGCTGTCCCTGTAACTGTCTAATAGATATTTATTTGTGGAAAAAGGAATTAGTCCATGATTTTAATCCTGTTGAACTTCTAGCTTTGCTGCTGTACAGCAGTGTGGAGTTCCCCCAGGCTCAGATCTCCCGCTGAGCTCTGTTTGGGGGACAAAAGGGAAATAATTTCCTTTCCGCGGGCTGCCTCCCCCTTCTTAGTATCTCCTCTGGAGCTCTTCTGGTCCCTCTTCATCCCATCGCCCAAGGGTTTCTCCTTCTTTCCCTCCCTGCTCTTGCGTTTCTGCACTTGGCTTGGCTGCAGGAGGGAGCAGCCGGCAGTGCGGGGCAGCAGGGCTGTCTGCTCCAGCCCCTCCTCTTCTTCCTCCATCGCCTTTGCTTCCTTTCTGGTTGTGCCTCTCCCCACTGGCGTGCGGCGAGCCGAGCTGTTTGCATTGATCCGTCAGCCGCCACGCTTAGATCTCCTTCCCGAGGGATTTGGGCTCGTTTCGAGCCTGGCAGCGTGCGGGAATAGCTCACTCCATCTTCCCTGTGTCTTCCTCCCAGTGCCAAAACTCATCTGCTGCTGGGTCGCCCAAGGCTCTTCCCTAAAACCCCCCCAAAAACGTGCTCAACGCTGGCCCCACAGTCCTGCGTGCTTGGCTGGATCAGGCCTCAATTCCTCCCCTCTGGAGCTATTTGCAGCCCTCCTGACGTCGCTGACCTCCGAGGAGGCTGCGGCAGCATCTGGCAGCGCTCTGCACCCTTTCCCCCCCCCTCTCCCCCCCC
>NW_020799113.1:27127-35282 GCF_003259725.1 Athene cunicularia
CCCCCCCGCCATGCACTGGCTGCGGCGTCTCCCTCCGTGCACGCATCCTGCTCAGCCCCTGGCGAGCTCCGGTGCCAGGAGCCGTTAGTGGGAATATCTTGGCTTGGCCAACCTCCCTAATTCGAAGGTTTGCATCCAACACGCCCGGGTTGGCGCCCAGCGCTGTGTCTGGGTTGCTGTGTGGGTGGTGGGGAGCAGGTTCAGATAGTTTCCCTTTATGTGTGGGGGGGGAGGAAGGCTTTCCTGGGGATTTTTCATCCATAAAGCTGCTATTTTTTTTCCATGGACTGTCCAGTGCTGATGAAGCCTGGGGGTATCCTGCCCTGCTGCAGCAGCAGTGAGCAATGGGGGACAGTGGGGCCCCCATTCTGCAGCCGCTCAGCTGGTGACAGTAGCCTGAGGTCCCTGAACTGGGGAAGGGGGAGCCTGGATGATGTTTTTCCAGGCGTTTCCGAAATGTGGAGGGTTTGCCTGTGCATCCCAGCCTCTCTCCCAGGGTGTGCTGCTGCCTTCTCCTCCCTCTCTAGGAGTCCTGACCCTGGGGGGGGATGCTGGTGGTTCCCACTGGAAAGGTCTGGCTGGAGATTTGGGGGTCCCCTCTGCCCTGGTGGGGGTGTGGGTGGCTGGGGGGTGGGTCTGGGCTGATATTTATAGGAACTGGTTGTCTTGGCGTTGGTTTAAAAAACCCCATGTAGCGCCAGGCTGGATCTGTGTTCTCCGGGACTTTCCCTCCTGCATTTGTTAGTGTCAGCAGGAGTAATTTCATAAATATGCTGGGAGCAGGGGTGGGGACTTCACCCAGACTTTACGTCAATGTAAACAGCCCTAATTGGTGCTGGAGCCTCATAATTCCAGGATTTCCCCCCCTCCTTGCCCGCGTGCATCGAGGAAATTTGCAGTGCCAAGGCGAAGTGTGTTTTCATTCATAAATCCCGAGGAGGGGGCCGGGGGAGCAGGGGCTCACTGGTGTCTCTTGCCTTGGGGGTGCTTTTTATTCCCCCCCCCCACGCCTTGCCCTCCCAAATCTGACATCACTTTCTTAAAGCGGTGGCGGAAACGCGTGCGTGTTTAATGGTGTGAGCGCTGGGAAGAGAATGCAGCCATTTACCGCTCCGAGGCCGCGGTGGGGGCTGCCTGGCAGCCCCTGGGAGCCTTTCTGCTTTCTCTGGGTTAGTCATCTGATGGCGTACGAGCTGGGTGGGTGATTGGGATCAGATGGTCTTTGCTGGGAGGCCAACTGGTCTGTCTGCATCCAACCTGGGGGCTCGCGGGGCCGGGATCCCTGGGAGCAGGCAATGAGCCCTGTTTGCTCGCTGGCACGTGTCACCCGGGGGCTGTTTGTATTTGCAGTGGGGGTTTAATCCATCCTGCGCTGGGAACCAGTTGGGCTGGGGGAGAGGTTGGTGACGGGGGGGGATGGAGCTGGGAGCATCCGCCGCCTGCCCGTGTCCAAATCTCTCCGCGCTGGTGCGGAGGTGAAGCCACCCAGGTCATCCACACCCGTGCACGGCTTCGCAAAGTCAGGTCAAGGCTGTGGACGGGCGTTTGCCTTGCGGGATGCTGGCCGGCCGTGGCCGATGCTGGGTGGGAAGGTGCTGGGCTCGCCAGCGAGGGCAGAGCCAAGGCGATGCTGCTGTCCCCTGCCGAGCATCCTGCAGCGTCCTCAAGCTCCCAAGCACCAAACCAGGCAAGCCGGGCAGGTCCTGGCACCAGCTCAAGCAGACATTATCTGCCCACTCCTCCCCTGTGGCTGGGAGGGTGCGGGGATGCGATTTGCCTGCGATTTTTGTGGGATCCAGCTTTTTCCATGTGTGAGGGTTGGTTTTTTGGTTGGTGGTGTTTTGTTTTTTTTTTTCCAAAGGGCTTGGAGGAGGAACTGTTTGGCTGGGCAATCTCCCCACTTGCATTTCCTGGCCTCCACCGTGCAGGATTTGCAACCTGGCTGAGCTGGCAGTGCCTGGATGGGGAGCTGAAGCATAGCTGGGGGGGCTCCACCTTGGCAGCCCCCCACCCAGATTTCCCAGGAGCCGGCTGCCAATCACCCACTTGAATTAAAGGCTCTTTCCTTCCTATGAAATTAAGCTCATAAAAGAAAAAAACCCAAAAAACCAAAACCTGGAAAAACTTGGCAGCAGCCAGGGCAGAGTTATGCTCTGCTGCAATTGCACCGGGCAGCTGCCACATCCCCCTGACCCAGAGCCGAGGGTTGGCAGCCTCGGGGTGCAGGTTTGGTGTGGAGCTGCCTGGCCGCTCTGCGGAACCGGGTGTGGGTATCAGTGTGGGGGTTTTTGGGGGGGTCCTGTGGTTGGCAGCATCGCCCCCGCTTCTCCTTTTGAGGCTGGGAGACTGGCTCGGTGGGCGGGAGGGCTTGCGGTCCTTTTTCGACGCTGCTGTTTCACTTCTGGTGCCCAGAAATAAATCCTTCCCCACGCTGCCCTCCCCAAGAGCTGAAGTGAAATCCAGAGGAAATCAGCCATTGCAGCCCAGCGCTGGGGGCTGCTGCTGAAACCCTCCATCCCCCAGGCCTGCGCCCATCACAGCGGCTCTGCTGGCACGGGGCGAGCAATGAGGGCGCAGGGAAATACACCCCAAACCCCCCACCCCCCCTGGGGATTTTTCTCTGGATGCACACCCAGCTCTCAGCATCTCTTTAAGACAGCAGAGATGGGCTTTGCTCCCCATCCCTCCTTCATCCCAGGGGTGAAGGACCTGCCTGTTCATGCAGCAGGTCTGAGGGGGAGCAGATTAACCCCTTCCCGGGGTCTCTTTGGGCTTTTTCAGCCTGATCAGCCCCGTGCTCACATGCACCGGGGGGAGCTCTGAGCCCCATGTGGGACACCACAGGGTCACCTTCCCCTCTGGGTGCCAAGAAATGCTGGCTCTACCGAGGAGTCCCCGGATGGGACAAGGTGTTAATGCCACTTCAGAAGGTGAAGATATCATCTCGCAGAGCAGGAGCGGTGCTGGCAGGGCCACGCCGATGCCCACAGAGATACCTCATAGCCTGGCAGGCTCCTGCTTCAGAGGCGGTTGGGTCCAAGCCGTTTTGTTGAGGATGTGTAGAAAGGATGAAGCTCGCAGTCCTGGGATCGAGTGGAGGTGTTGGGAGCTGGCTGTAGCTCTGGGCAGGAGATCCCTGGGGCCAGACTTGTCCTTAGCTCTCCCCCAGTAGGATGGGGCCCAGCTGGGTGCATGCTGAGGTTACAGCCCTGCCTTGCACACCCTGTTAGCGAGGGAGATGCTGGTGCATTTTCACAGCTGGCAGTCAGGGCCAAAACGCTGTCCCAGCCTGGGACACCAGCACCTTTGTCCTGGTGTGTTGCTTTTAGGGATCTGCTTGCAGACAAAAATCCCATTCCCATGGTGGGATTTGCTGTTTGCTCCCCAAGGTGGTGGCTGCCCTGGAGCCCCAGGTGTCTGCGCATCCCACAGCTCCATCTTTGATGTGAATCCATCCCGCTCACCTCCTGCATCCCAGTTCCAAAGCCATGCAGTCAGGATGGGGGACCCCCGCCAGCTCTGGTGAGGGGGGATGCGTGTGGGTCAGACCCCTTTGCTGGCAGCACCTACCCGGGGCTGGCACCAGGAGGGTGCGGATGGGTGCAGCCGAGACGTTTCTGATCTGCTCTCAACATCTGGGATGCTGCTGTGGGTGTTGGATTTGGCTGGGGCAGGAGGGCTCGGCAGAGCCGGGGCTGCCGGGTACGCTCCCACCCACACTCCAGCCTCGCGAGGGTCATTCCAGTGTTAAACAGAGCTCGGTTCCATCCTCCTTAACTAGCTCTGGAGCAAAAGGCAGCCTGTTTATTTAAAGCTTGTTTTAGTACCTCTCAGCTCTGCTGCTGGAGGGGAAAGCCCCAGGAAGGGCAGCGGGCAGGAGTCCTGCAGCGGGGCCAGCGGCTCCTGCCCCGGCTAGGCTGGCGCCGGGCGCGGGGACGTGCTGGGACTCGTGTCACCCTGCCCTCCGGCACACACGCCTATTTATGCCTTCGTCCCTCTGGCTGACTTTGACGTATTGCAGATGTTTTCTTTTCAGGCTGGTCAGTGGAAGAGGAATGGCTTCGTATACATCGGAAGCGCTGTAAATCACTGCGATGGGTTTCTCAGAAGGGCTTCCAGCCAGGGCCATAAACATATTGCCTTCGGCCAATATGACATCCGTGGAGCTCCCCGGCCGTCCACCCGGCCGGCGTGCGGCTCAGCGGCTCCCTCGCATCCAGCTAGCACTCAACAGCTGATAACTTCCCCCCTCCCACCCCTTTTCTTCCAAGAGTTGAGCTGTTCTTCGAACGAAAAAGCTTGAAAGGGCCTCCAGCCAACAGCCGAAAACCCAAGATGTAGGTTTGTGAGCGGGGCGGTTTAGCAGTTACAAAACGTTCAGGTTGCTCCAGGACCCCCATCCTGGGCTGGGTCCCCCCAGGCAGGACCACGGTCCTTCCCCTGTGAGTGAAGGGTCTGGTAACTCTGGAAAAGGCAATTTATTTCTGCTAGCCACAACAACTCCCACTTATTTGGAGAAAAATGTTAAAAAAAAAAAAATCTTTGAGCACAATTAAATTTTTTCAAAGCATAGTCATCCCCCCTCCGTTCTTCACGGTGTTTTCTCATCAGCGGGGTTAGGAAATTGTGTTTTACATCACTTTGGCTGCCGACTCCTGTGAGAGATGCTGGATTTCAGACAAAAGAGCTGGAAGGGATCTTCTGAGCTCACCTCAGCCTGGGGCAGGAGTCATCATTTCATAAAGAGGTTTAGTAAGCAGCTTGGTCTAAAGAAAATGGCATGGGAAAAAATTCCTGGGCGATAGATGTCCTGGCCGTGTTGTGGAAGGTGAAGTCTTCCTCTGGGGAGAAGGTGCTTCCCTGTGAGTGCTGCTGCTCCGCGTTTCGGGGCCACTGGGTCTTTTGGGACCTTCAGGGAAGGGTCACCCTCCCCAAAAGTTTGCAGCAGATGGGGAAAAGAGCAAATTGGGGATTTTAATTGAAACTTGTCGATGTTTAATCACTGCAGACCTGGTGTTTCCATCCACATGTCACAGGAACCTCAGCAGGATGCCTCGGGGCACGGGGGATTTGACGGGGTTGGGACCACCGTGGGAGCAGGAGGGTTTTCCAGCCCCTTTTTCTGGGAGTGTCCGAGCCCTGCTGGTGTTTGCGGCAGGGTCTGGCTGGGATTTTTATCCTGGCTCCCCAGTGGGTCTTTCCATCTGTGTGGCTGCTTGGCCTAAGCCCCTGTGCGTAGCGGAGCCGCCTGCTCTCAGGATGCTTGGCCCCTGGACAGGTATTTGCTGCCTTTTAAAGGCAGGATACTGGATTTTCTCTGTCCTCCTTTGCCAGCAGCTCCTCTGTGTGCGATGACCCCGCGGGGTTTGGGGACCCCTCAGTGTCTGGGGGGGTGTTGCCTTCAGCATCCTCACCGCTGCTGCCGGCAGCCGGGACCACCGCTGGCGCAGGTGAGCTGTTGGCAGCAGAGCAAGCCGGGAGCTGCTCCCCCTTCCTGCTCTCCCTCCCTCCATCTCTCCCTGTGGAGCTTTTGGACAAATAAAGTTCGGAAAAAATCCGAGCTTGGAGCTGCTGACTCCTTGTGCAAGCAGTTTAAAATAGGCCACGCTGTTCCAGCCCGCCGGCAGCCAGCTGGCCCCGTGGCCTCCCCGCTGGAAAACAACCGGGAACAATAACCCGGGAGCCCCGCGCTGAGCCTGTCACCGCCGCGCAGGCAGCGCTGGGACGTGACCTGCTGCCACCCGGCCTCCCTGCACGGCCTCCTGCCCAACGCCGGGCTGGCAGGAGCACAAGGGCTGCCTGGTGGGGGGCAACTTGGGGGCATTAATAAGATATTTCCCTTTGTACGTGGGGTGGCACCGGCACTGGGGGGGCTGGAGCATGCAGAGGAGCATCTTCCCCCCCCACCGTCCTGCACTGGCTGTGCCCGTGGCTGTGACTCTGGTGGGATTCTGGGCAATCAACCCGCTGCTCTTATTGTATTTCTGTATTTTTAATAAAAAGCGGGCTGGCTGCGAGCCCGGGGAAAAGCAGGCCCCGGATGGGCTGGACAGCGAGGTGCCCTGGGGTAGGATGGTGTCCCCCCGGGGCCAGCCGGTGCCGTCAGCCCCGCGGTGCCTTTTCCGTGCTCGGCGGTCCTTCGGGGACAGGAAGGGCTGCATTGTAAGACAGCCTTCCAGGATTTCCTCCGGCAGCCCTCGGAGCAGGATGCGGCCACACACCGGCTTCCAGAGGAACCTGCAGCCTGCAGGGATGCTGGGGTGGCCTTGGGGACCCTCCGCAGCTCCTTTTCAAGCCAGTCCCCGGGCAAGCCTGGGTGCTTGTGACTCTGATAATCCCACGGGGCTCTACACAGCGTGGGCCAGCTCCCCATGGCACGAGGGATGGCTGAGAGCTGGCAAAGAGGTGGGAGCCCCATCAGCCCTGGCCTGATCCAGCACAGCCAACAGGCTCATTCACCACCCTGGCCCAAAAATGTTGTGTAAAGGAGGCAACGGGGTCCCTGGTGCAGGCAGTTTAGCTCATGTCTGCTCCTAATGATGATCCTCGAGCATCCTCGGTGGTCTCATGGACCGGTGTGCCAACGAGACCTTGGCTGGATACAGTTCCCTCGGGGTAGATCCTGAACCGCGGGCTCTGTGATGCGGCGTGTGAGGATGGGACTGTTCAGTGTGAGGAGGAGGAGGAGGCTGAGGGGAGCCCTCATCCCTCTCTGCAGCTCCTGACAGGACATTGCAGAGAGGCTGGGGCTGGGCTCTGCTCCCAGGGGTCAGGGACAGGACAAGAGGGAACGGCTGGAAACTGCCCCAGGGGAGGGTCAGGCTGGGCAGGAGGAGAAAAATTTTCACCGAAAGAGTGGTCAGAGTGGAACAGGCTGCCCAGGGAGGGGGGAGTCCCCATCCCTGGGGGGGTTTCAGGGCCATTGGGATGAGCTGTGGGGGATGTGGGGTAGGGGAGAACTTTGTAGAGTCGGGCTGAGGGTTGGACTCGATGATCCCGAGGGGCTTTTCCAACCGGAATGACTCTGTGATTCTGTGATGTGAGCAACGCGCCGGGGCTCCCAGGGGCCTGGGGACATCACTCTGTCCCAAGCCTGTGTGCACACGCAGGGAGCACCCCATCGCTGGCCCTGCCTTTGTCCCTGGCCACCACTGCTGGCATCTGCTTTGCTTCCCCTCATCGCTCTGCTGGGATTGTTTCTGATCTTCCTTCCAGCGTGGTCTAGGAAAGCAGGAGAGCAAAAGCATCCATCCGCAGGGACACAACGGCCAGGGCCGTCTGCTCTGGCAGCACCGCGGCAGCCCAGGGTCTGGGCATCAACCGAAACCTTTCCGAGGGGTGCAGCATCCTCCCCTGTCACTGGAGCTGGCCGCGTGTGACATTGTCACCGCCACTCGTCCTCTGCGCCCGTGCCCTCCGTACCGGCTGCGCCGAGACGGGCGAGTCCTTATTGCGAGGATTAATGGTTGCGTGCAACTCGCCTTGAAGAGCTCGGCACCTTGGCCGGGGGGAGGAGGAGGATTTGGCAGCCAGGAGGAGGGGGATTAGTAGAGATTTGTTGGATCTCAAGGAGAAAAGTGCCAAGTTTTATTTGCTGGAGTAGAAGTCCCGCGGCATCCCCGAAGGATGCTGCGTGTCCCTATCAGCTTGCTGCAGCACCCAGGGCTTGCCGAGGGGGTTCCAGGGCTTTCTGTGTGTGGGAACCTTGTGCTGAGGCCACGGGGAGATGCCATGGAGGCAGGTTTTGGCTGGCAAGGGTTCAAATGGGCACTGCAGTTCTCCTTGCTGCCATGGCTGGGGCTATTGGGGGGGTTCTGGGCCTGCAGTCCCAGAGGATCGAGCTCTGCGGGGCGGCGTGGGATGGAGCAAATGCAGCGCTCCATGGGATGGGATGTGCAAGGAGGTCAAAACCAGCTTGGGTTTAAGCCGAGCCCATGTAGTGCTGGTGCTAAAATGCCCTTGGGAGTGCAGCCCCTCGCTGGAAGGGATCAGGGGAGGGGGTGAGCTCGTACCCCCGGCGCTTTACGGCGTGGCACGGCGAGCCTGCAACATCTTGTGTAACAAGGAGCGAGCATCAAAGGGAAATGCCTGAGCGAAGCAATAACCCACGCTAACAACAACAAAAAAAAACCCCTCTCCCCTTTCATTTCCCTCC
>NW_020799113.1:35332-38192 GCF_003259725.1 Athene cunicularia
GGAGGGGGCTTTGGGGGCTGGGGATGCCTCTTGACAGGCCCGGGGGGAGACGGGCTCGGCACAGGGAAGGGATGAGCTGGTGGTTGTGGGAATCTGGGAGGTCTGGGCTCACGTTCCTGCAGATTAGCCCCTTTGCCTCAGTTTCCCCAGGCGTGGCGGCTGCATCCTGTCTCCGAAGGGATGTGTCCGTCGCAGCTGATGGGATCCAGCGCCGTGAGGGGAAGGTGCCCCTGCATGGCCTGTGCTTGCCACTGCGTGGCCACGGGCTTCTGCCTCGTTATTGCCAACAAAAATCTTTCCAATACGGAAGTTTCTCTTCTCACCCTTTGGCTGCAGAAGGGATGATTGATTCCTGATCCGCTCCAGCCTGTGTTTACCAACCTGCCTTCTAAAAAAGAAAGAAGAAAACAAACCCTGTTCATCACTTGGCCACCCGAAGGCACAGGAGAACCTCCCAAACAAGCACTTCCACCAATTCTTAGAGCGAAGACACTGGCGGCAGCCCTTGATCTCCAGTCCCGGTGGCGAACCTGCTGAGCTCCCAGCCCTTGGTCTGCTAATCTCCTCCCGCAGCTCGCTAAATCCTGCAAGATGTTCCCAATAACAAGCGCAGGCTGGGCTCGGTTTGTTTGCAGAGCTTCATCCTTGGGGACATCTGGTACCCTTGGCTCGCCTGAGCTTCAGCTAAGCAGCAGCCGGCTTTGGGGGAGCGGGGACCGTGGGTGTTCGCGCCCCGATGAGACATCTCAGGGTGCCAGCAGGCTTGGGGCAATGATGGGGCTGGAGTGACAGCCACCAGTGTCACCCCAGACAGATCCCTGGGTGCTGCTGGCTGGGTGCTGACAGCTCGGCTCCTCCCGGCCGGTCCATATCCCGCTACCGGGAAGCGCCGGGGTCCTCGCTGCCGCCTCGCAGCCGGGGCCGCGGGATGCGGTGAAGCCATCCAGCTCTCCAGCTCCTTTTTAATTCCTTTCCCAGCTGCGTTGCCTCATCGCCATGACCAGGCTGTAACCGGAGCAGGTCAGCGTTTTGCTGATGGAATGTTTTTCCATCGGGAAATACCAATTTCTGTGGGAACATCTCAATTTTGACCAAATTTTAAATTTTTTTTTTTTTTTTTTTTTTTTTCCAAGGGGGAGATTACTTAGGAACCAGGCCTCTCAGGGAGGTTTGCCTTCCTCCTAAAATTACTTTTGAGACGAGCACAAAAGGATGGGTTGTGGAGCATGCAGGATGCCCGCTGATGTGGGAGTAAAGTCAGGGCTAAGGAAAGCCTGAGGTGAGCTTCAAAAATAGTCAGCTAGAATATTTTTTAAAAAGTCAAAATGGAGTAAACTGGCGTATTAACCTCAGAAAGACTTTCAATCTGGGTTTCTGGGGAAAGATTCAGCCTCTGTTTATCTCTCCCCCTGTATTTATACAGCTCATTTTGCTTTTTCCCGTGCTGTGCTGCTTGGGCATCCCGGACATCCCCGCATCCGCTTGGGTTTGACATCCCGGGTACCAGATATCAGCAGGGGGGAAGACGCAACGCTGAGGGGCACTTTGGGCTGGACAGGAGCCATAACCTCCACCTGCTTCCCAAGGGGCTGAGGGCTCCCAACTCCCTTGGGCTCTTCTGGAGCTCCACAGGCTGGCCACCAGCCGGCCCTGGCTCCCCGTGGCTGCCCGGCGGGGCAGATGGCATCTTCGACTGGTGAATAACGGGCTGGGAATAGAAAGCTGAAACCAGAGACGGCGTCTTCCCGTTGCATCTTCAGCGTCATGTGAGAGGCTCCTTCCCTCCCATCCCACTCGGCAGCGGCCAGGGCTTGCCTCGAAATAGCTCCTGGCACTCACAGGGCAGGACCTCGACCTGCCCCGCTGCGTGCCAGGGAGCCGATGCCATGCACAGCCCTGCGGCAGCTCCCTGCATCAGGGCTCGCTGGCCGAGTGGGAGCAGAGAGGGCTCGGAAAACACTTTGAGCTTGGAAAACACACTGTGCTGCCTGCGGGGGGGATGCCAAGTCTCCGGGCTGGGTTTGTACCCCGGGCCTCTGGACCCTGGGGAGGACACGGGGTGCAGAGTCCCTGCACAGCACAAGCTCCCCAGGGCACTGCAGGGGCCTGGTTGTGCTCTTGAGTTTTTACTGCTGTGCAAACTCTTACTATTTGCACTGACAAACCTTTTCTTCCATTTTCCTCCCCCCCCTCCCTCTCCTCTCCACCCTTTTTTAATAGCAGCCTCTAACAGCCACACTCATTCTTCTTTGTTGACACGGCCCTTTGGCATCAGCACTTGGCATTTGCAGAGCAGCTCGTTCTGGAAAGGAAAAGAGAAAAAAAAAAAAAACAACCAACCCTCTTAAAAAAAAAATAATAAAAAAAAAGCAACCGGGCCCTTGTGCCTTGCAGGGGACATGGCTCCCTCCTGCCTCGCAGGGCACGGTGCCACGGGGTGAATCAGCTCCCAGCCCCGAGGTTAACGCCGCCGATGCCCACGCAGGGACTCGGAGCAGGGGCCGAGGGTGCTTCTTCCACGGATGTTCACACGCTTGCACAAGCGTGTGCACACTCCTGTGCACCTTCCAGCCTGGCCCTGGGGCTCCTGCTCGAACCGAGCCACGGGTGACAGCCCAGGCCAGGCACCGAACGCGTCCCCACGATGGCTTTGTCCTCTGGCTGTCGCAGGAGCAGCGATTTCTTTGCCGCAGCATCTCCAAAAGCGCTTGGCGGGGCAGAGCGGCTCCGGCACAGCCGCAGCGTGTCCCCGCAGGGCTGCGGTGGCTGTCGGTGGCCCCCTCCTCCCCCCCAAAGTCACCTCCCTCCATCCTGCCCCGTGGGGACCATCCCAGCAGCATCCCTCCCTCCCTCCCTCCCT
>NW_020799113.1:41378-50671 GCF_003259725.1 Athene cunicularia
GCGGCGGCGGGTAAGCGGGGGCCACCCTGCTGTTCCTCGGAGGACAGCGAGATCAACATCACCAGCGAGGAGGAGGACGAGGACGAGGAGGAGGAAGGCGGCGGCGAGCGGCCCGCTTGGGCATCGGGCACCGCCTGCTACGTCTGCGGCACCCCCTTGTCACCCAGCGCCCAGCACCGCGTCCACGTGCAGAAGCAGGAGAAGACCTCGACGGCACCTTTTTTCCCCTTCCTCTGGCTTCACACCCCCCCGCCGGGCGCCCAGCCGCTCTCGCCCGCCGGCAGCACCCTGGTGTGTCCCTGCTGCTTCACCTCCCTCATGCAGCAGTGGCAGAGCTTCGAGCTGGCCAACGTGCCCGTGCTGCAGCGGCTCTACGTGGTGCCCCTCAGCGCCGGTGCCATGCCCGCCAAGGGCCGGCGAGGGTACAAGGAGGACGGGGCGGGCGCCCCGCCGGTGCCCGAGGCTTGTTACCTCTGCGGGGAGGAGTGCGGCAAGGAGGCGAGGCCGGTGGCGGCCAAAATCACCAACGGCAACGCCAAGAGCACGATGCATTTCCCCTTTCTCAGCCTCCTGCCTTGCCCGCCCGGCGCCAAGGGGCTGAACAAGCACTGGGAGGTCAGCAGCTGCCGCAAGTGCTTCGGGGTTTTGCAGGACCTGTGGGCCATGTACAGGGCCTGCCACAACGAGGAGCTCATCACCTCGGTGCAGAGCTTCCTGGGCAGGTACCACCAGGTCTTCTCGGCCGGTGAGCCCGGTGGCCACTCCGCCGTCAAGCCTGGGCCCACTTCCGTCTGCTACATCTGCGGGGCCGAGCTGGGAGCCGGCAAAGAGTTCCAGCTCAACGTCAACCCGCCGGGGAGGTTTGGGGAGAAGGAGCCCTTTTTCCCCTTCCTGACGGTCTACCCGCCCGCTCCGCGGGCCAGACCAGCCGACGCCACCGGGCTGGTGGCCACCTGTGTCCTTTGCTACCACGACTTGCTGGGACAGTGGCTGCAGCACGAGGGCAGGAACTCCCACCACCCCAGCAGCGCCTGGTCCCGGCAATACAAAGTGGAGACCTTCGTCTGCTTCTTCTGCCGGCAGGAGAAGAAGCGATGCCTTGGATTAAAAGCGGTTCAAGTGGCCAGGCTGCCCGTCTTCCTCTACACCCTCCGCGTGGCCAACAGCTTGCTGGTGGATGATGGGAAGCAGCTGACCATCGGCGCTTGTGCCGAGTGCGGTGCCGTGGTCCTGGCCGGCAAGAGCATGACCCCGCCAGAGCTGCTGGCGGCGGCGCCCTCGGCTCTCCTCCCCAAGGTAAGGCCGTTGGCCCGGACCCCATCCCTCCCCTCCCGGCGTTTCCCAGCTCTGGCACGAGTTGGAGGTGGAGCGGTGACATAGATGGATGCTCTTCTTTCGGGTCTGGTCCCTGGGGGCAAACGCTAATGGATGGGGTGCCTTTAGCAATGAACTTTTGGAGCTGTCAAGCTGCGAAGGAACAGATAAAAATCCTTCCAAGAGGTGGGGAGAGCCAAGACCTGTCCTCTTGCAGAAGCGTGGATCGGTGTTATTGGTGCCTGCTCGCTGGCAGCCCTGCGCAGGGGAGGTGGGGGCCAGCACGGACGAAATCCTCTTCCCGTGCCGCTCGCCGTCGGGTGGCGGGAGGGGAGGGAGGGCTGGCCAGCCTGCCCTCGGCAGCAGCATCCTCAGGGAGCTCCAAGGAGCGCGTGGCCTGCGCCGTCGTAGGAAACTTCCCAAGTTATCTCCAGTTTTCTAAGGCTCCGTCATCAAATGGCATCTCCCTCGGAGAAACCCCAGCCCTTCCCGCAGGGAGTGGGGGGCCGATGTGCAGGCTCGGTGCCCCCCACCTGTGCTGCTTTGGTTATCCTGCAGCGAGGTACCTCCAGCCCCCTGCACCCCCCCGAGCCTCCACAACGGAGCCCTGCAGCCCTGCGGGGTGTCATGGGTGTCATCGCCGGGGTGCTGCTGGTTTCCCGGGTTTCCCTTTTCTGCACCTCCTGCCGGGGTTACACGGGAGGCGTTGGGGGCATCACCTAGAGAGCAGCACGGCAGAGCAAAGGGTACCCTCGCAAGCTTGCCTTTCTCGTGGGATGGGGGAACAACTGCTTTTACCCCCAGATTTCCAGTTTGGAGGAGTGCGCTGGAGAGCCTCTGCTCTGTATCTGCAAACCAGGCCCCAGGCCAGGCTCTGTAAAATCCCAGCATCCTAAATCCCCGAGTTCGCTTTCAAAGCCTTTCGGCTCCGTTCGTCGCCAGAACCCTGTGGCTCTCCAAAGCGCTGGCATTTTCTTTAGAAATGTAAACCAGCCCTTCCAAGACAGCGCTCCTTTTCTGTCCGGTCCACGCTCTCCCTTGGCTGGTTACAAATATAATTTTCCTTTCAGTCGTGCCGGCTCCCAAGCTGGGGGGACGCTGCTTGGAAAAGCCCTGGGCAGGAGCCGCACGCACCGGAGGGTCGGTGCGCGGTGCCGGCGCGGAGAGATGGCACGGGAGGTTGGGTTGGCACCGGCGATGGGAATCCTCCAGAAACCGTTGCTTTCAGGCGGTTTCCCCCAGGCCCTGACATCACTGCAGGTCATTTTGTGGATGCAGATGATTTATTTTCAGGTTTCGGAATTCTGCTTCCCGTCGCCGCCACTCGCTGTGTGCCAAGGGGTCCGAGATGGTGGAGACTTTCTGGGTGTTGGAGCTGGCGCGGGGCGATGCCCACGTGGTCACGGCTGCGCTGTCTGTCTGTCTGTCTGTCCCCTGGTTTGGTGGCATTTGCAGGGTGCTGGAGGCTTTGCGGGCTGGTGGCTGCGGAGGGCTCGGAGTCAGGCGAGCATCCCGCGGTGCTAACCCGGGGGGGTGATGCTGGCGGGATGCTCCAGCAGAGCCCGGGTGGGTGCAGATGGTGAGGAGGGGGGGAGCATCCGCATGTCCCCAGCTGGTGTTTCATTCCTCTGCCCTGTTAGTGTCCCCGGGCCACGTCATGGGGACATTACAGACAGCAGATCTGTCCCAGCTCGGCTGCTGGCATTGGGTGCTTGGGGGTGCTTCCTGCAGGGTTCCTTAGTGACCCCCCCTCAGGACCCGGCTTTTCTCAGGCACACCAGTCCTCATCCCCGCCGGCCCCGGCCCCAAACTCCCACTTGGGCTCCTGCCTGCAGCCCCGTCTCCGACCCAAGCAGCTCTGAAAAGCTTTTGTGTGGGGCTATGAAAGGCGGAGGGGGAGGAGGAGGACGCAGAGGGTGTCCTGGGGAAGGGATGCTATTCAGTTCCTCCCTCTTGTTCCCGGGTTTGCTAATGAGCAAATTAAGAGGCTGCGCTACCGGGCAGGGTGGCAGGAGGCAAGGCCGAGCTGCCTGGGGAGGGCATGGCCGGTCCAGGGACCGTTTGGCTTTTCCAGGCCGTGCCCTGTCCTGGTGGTGACTCCTGGGCTGTGCCCAGAAGATCCTCTCTCCTTTTCCCTCCCCAACTCCACATGCTTCCCATCAGGCTGAGATCTCACAGATGTCAAGGTTATTTAAAACATGGCTTAATGCTTGGGTAGGGTGCTTGGCTAATTTAACTGTACCCTTGCTGAGCCACACTTGCTGCTGAAAGTCACCCCAGACAAGCCTTTCACTCTTGCATGACACCCAGGTCCCTGTTCAGATGGAACCAGGCAGGAGGGAACGAACCCAAGAAGTTAAAACCATCTCCCTGTTCCTTCTTGCAGCTCTGCAACTTCATTTTTTTGAATACACGTGCCTTTTTGGCCCACTCAGGATTGACACCCCCCCTGCACGTAGAGCTGGTGGTTGACCCAGATGGCTCAAAACTTGAGGTAAATGCACCAGATGCCACCAGACATCCCCACATCCCCCCTCTTAGCAGGGCAGCAAGAGCAGGATGGGGCTCAGGTCCTCTCTGTGGCAGCTTGGAGGTGCTAACGAGGAAACCCCACATCTGAGGCTCGTCAGGAGGGTGGAGTCTCTGGTATTTTAGGTGGGGTGGGGCTCCTGCTGCTGGTTTAGTGCTGGGGAGTGGTGAGGCAGGTGATGCTCTCTGGAGGTGCCTGGGAGTCTCCCTGCTGCAGGAGGGTCTCCTGGAGGTAAGCTCTGCCTGGCAGGGGGGCTGCTGCAGAAACCCTTGTTGCTGTTGGTTTGTGTGGTGTGGGGTTTTGTTCTCCCACCAAGCAAAAATGGTGATGCTGAGCTTTGGTAAGGGTACCCCAGCAGGGTCCCCTCTGAGGTGTGCAGATGTACCCTAGGAGAACTTCTTCCTTCCAGATCTTTCCAGATGCCCTCGTGAGGGTGACCCATATGGATTTACGTTCCTATCAGTGAATGGCTGTGAGTTCAGGGTGGCTGTGGCCACCAGGTGTAATGTTTTGTCCTCCTGATCCAGAGAAACCCCCTGTGCATCCCGTACTGAGCCCCTGCTGCCAGCTGGGAGCAGCCAGCTCTGAGGATGCTGTGGGATGGGCAGCTGCTGCGAGCGGAGCAGCTGTTGAGGCCGATGGCTCTGAATCAAACCCGGCCTGGCTGGTGTCCCTGTGCCTGCTGAAGGGGCCTCCAAAGCCACCCCTTGAGCCCTCCTGCCCTCTCTGGAGGGGTGACGCGCTGCCTTGCTGGCGCTCCCAGGTCAAGGGCTGCTTGTGCTCGACCTGGCTGACGTCTTCTGTGCTTGCTCCGATCCTTTCTCTCTGCCAGCACTGGGAAAAGCTCCTTGTGCCCTTCCGACTCTTCCACTCTTTGCCTGCCGCCGCTCTCAGTCCGGTTACATACCTGTAGAAGTTTTTTTTTTTTTTTTTTTTTTCTTTCCCCCTGAATTCCGTTTTCTGGAAAGCTCTCAAATCCCACCGCAACTCAAGCGAAGGTTTTCAGCTTTGCTTTGGGTGCCGCGTGGCACCGTGGCAAGGTTTGCAGCTGGCGCTATCCTGCTCCTTGCGAGCACCCAAAGCTCGCTGCCATCCCTCCAGCCCTGTTCCTCAGGCTGGTTTCTGAGCATCCCTGGTGGTTTCCCTGTCCCGTTCCTGTTTTGCAGGGCACACCCGGGTCTCTGATGTGTGGGGCTGTGTCTGACAGGGCCCAGCCAGATTTCTGGGGCTGAGTTTACTCCGTTTATTGCTCAGTGGCGGTATTGTTAGCTCAGCTGGGGATTTGGCCCTTTATTTTCAGGTTACGAGCTCCAAAGGTCATACTGCATTTCCAAAACGCTACCTTGAGCTTACAGCTGTTGGTGGGCATTTT
Source organism: Athene cunicularia (assembly GCF_003259725.1). Lineage (NCBI taxonomy): Eukaryota > Metazoa > Chordata > Aves > Strigiformes > Strigidae > Athene > Athene cunicularia. The sequence continues at coordinate 46,595 of NW_020799113.1, forward strand.
CTTTCTGGCTGTTGAAAAAAGGTTTTGGGCAAACATCAAAGAGTTCTTGTGCTCTCGACTAAACCATGTCCTGCTGATGCTGAGCAGCAGCTGAGACTCCTGGATGCCGCAAAAGCAAACCTGGGAGGTGGAGGGTGACATCTGACCTTCCTTCTGTATTGCACCGGGCCAAATTCCTGGTGAGGGTACGGATATTTGGGCGTATCGCGGCACGAGAAATAAAAAACTTTTGCAGGAAGGGTCCCAGGTTGTGGCCAGGCAGGCAGGACCTCTGGCTTGTCTGCATCTTTCATTAATTTTGAAGCAAACCAAAGACCTTCTGGTGACTGGCGGTGGTTTGGGTGGTTGCACTTTCTCTGCCAAGCTGATGGCTCCTCTGCGCATCCCCAGCCCAGGCTTCGTGTGTGGGCTCCAGAGGGGTGGCAGGGGCTGCATCAGGCTTCTGCTTGACCCTGAAATGCAAGGGAGAAGCAGAGCTGCTCTCACTCATCTCAGTTTTTTGGCTTCTAGCTCCGGTTGGCTTTGGTGGTTGTATCCGTGCTTGTGCCAGTTTTTGCCATCGCTAATTCTAGTGGAGACGGAGCAAGATCAGGCCAAGGTATTTTAAGCCAACTTTATTGGGATAGACCTGTTTTGTTTGCAGCATATGTCTACGTAAAGATGCTTTTAGCAGGGCTCACGTTGCCTTTCAGCAAAGCAGCTTCCTCCGCAGTGCTTGCTGCGGCTAACACCGACCGGGTCTGGCATTTTCGGGTGAGATCTCAATCCCAGCACGGAGGTGGCAATATAATCATGATATGACTTCATGTCTCGGGGCACGGCCTCCCGCGGGATCGTGTTCCCAGATGGCAAACAAAGAAACAACACGAGGAAAATGTGCCGCTTGCTTTTTCCTGCCGATGAGGTCAGGGCGGGTTTGGTATGTACCCAGCCGGGCTGGAAACCTGCACCCCTTTGTCCCTTCATCCCTCCTCATCCTCACCTGTCGCTTAGGTGGTTTCAGGGTCACCCCACAGGCTGATGGCTCATCCCCTGGGGTCTCTGCCTGGGGGTGCGTGTCCTTCAGCCATGGCTGGGAGGGGGGGACGGGACAGCAAAGGGGCCTTTTGCTTTGGCCGGGCTGACCTTGCTGTACCAGCTGTCCAAAATACCAGGGCTTCCGCGCCGCTGCCAGCCGCTGTGTCCTCCAGACCTTGTGCTGACTCCACAGCTCACCAGCTGGTTGCTATATATTTATTTTTTACTCCCCCCCCCCGCCCCGCCGCCCCTTGCCTTCTCTGTCCCTTTCCCAAAAGCAGCAGCAGCAGCGGAGGGCTGGCAGCTCGAGCGCTGCCTCTCTTCCCGCAGGCACCTGCCAAAAACGCTGCCCTGAACGGCGTGCTGCCCAGGAAACCCTGCTGCACCCCCCGAAATATCCCCTGCACCCCCCCGGGGAGAGGGACTGGCTGTGCTCTGGTCCCCTGCAGTGTAAGCACTTTGGCAACCACTGGAGGATCTTGCAGCAGCCTCTCTGCTTGGTGTGAAGCCACGGCCAAGTCGGGAGATGGGGTAGAGGGACGGACAGACGGCTCTGGCTGTTGCAGACAGATGTTTTGTCCAGATACTTGGCCTTTCTCGGCCATGCGGGAAGCACAGTTGTGGAGGGCAGCCTGGGATGCTCTTCAGCTGCTTCCCAGCGTGGAGGAACCTCCCTGCAGTAGCACTGTGGGTGTCTGGTTTTGCAGGAGCTGGCTTTTCACTGTCCTATACCCGCCAACATGCCAGCTAGGTCCTGTGCCAGCACCCCCACTGCCATCATCCTTGGGGGCTGAGCTGGGACTAAGGAGATATCTCCATCTCCTGAGCAGGTTTTGGGGACATCCTGGGCACAGCTGCTTTGCCAGGAGCCTGCTTGCACCTTGCTGGCTGCACAGGGTGCCCACTGTGCCCTGAATCTGTTTGTCTGCTGGTTTTTAGGGGAGGTGGAAGGTCTGTTTGCTTCCTGCCAGCACCTTTGGTACGTGCTGCTCAGAGTAGGGTTCTCCCTGGTTCCCCAGGAAGGGCTCTTGGCCAAACAGCTCCTGTTCATCCTGTGCTGCTGGGCAGCATCTGGCCAGATGTTGCCCTTCCTTCAGCAAAAGGCCTGTGCCACACGCTGGCGTCCTGGGATTGAAGGGATGGCACAGAAATATCCCTAGAGTGTGTCATGGGGGAATTGCCGGGCTTGGGAGGGGGAACCTTACGGGCGCAAATCTAGGAGGGTAGTGGGGCAGGAGTATCCTGGCATGTGGGGAGCAGGGTGGGAGCTTGAGAAGGAGTCACCGGAGCTGGGCTGGCGGTGGCAGGCTCCCAGCCGTGCTGGGCTTTCCTCCGCTGTGAGCAGCTGGTGGCGGGAGACCTTCCAGCGGCGTGATCCTCCCGGGCCCCGGCCCAGGGCTCTGACAGCTCCGGGTCCCCCCGCCGCCAAGGCGGGCGGCAGCGGTGCCTCGAGCATGCCTTGGCTCCTTGCAGAGCCGGTGCGGTGCATTGGCAGGTGCCAGCCCGTTTTTTGGGGATGCGGTGCTGCTCCTTACTTGCACCCCTGTTTGCAAAAAGGCGTCGGAGCCCGGCTCCCCTCCCTGTGTCATGGAGAGGACGCTGGAGCCCCGGTGCCAGCCTGGGCCGCCGTGGGCAGGTCAGGGTTTGCTCCTGCTGCCGGGTGAGCAGCTGCTCCAGCGCGGTGCTGGCGGCTCTGCCGGCCTCTCCCCGCTCCCCAGCCGCCCCGGCACACGCGAGCCTTGCTGCGGCATGGCTGGATAAACAGCCTCCTCCAGCTGGCCTGGCCTTGGTGTGACTTTTTTCCTCCCCTGGATCTTCAGTAGCAGAGCGGGGAGGAAGGGGATGGCTCTGGGAGGGAGTTTTGGCTGGGCTGGGAGGAGGAGGACATTACCTGGGTGCACTTTTGCATCCTGGCATGAAGATGAGGCCGCTTCTCCCTCCTTATTGTCTTTATTTTTTCCTCCCCCTTTCCACTTTAGTGCAAGCGCTGCCGGGCTTTAGTAGCTCTCGGGAGTCTGAAGTCATCTGTTTACCCATGGAGCTGGCGTGCTCGGAGCAGCAGCTGCCCCGGCTTTGCTTCTCCAACCTGCCGGCCCGCGGCGAGGTGCCTGTGCCGAGCGTGCCGTGACCCGTGCCGGGGCAGGGCGAGCTCCGCGGCTGCCCCAGGCTGCCTGGCATCGCGCGCCGGCACCACGTGCCAAACGGGGCTGGGGGTGTTGTGCCGCAGGTGTGAAAGCTCCTTCTAGCCGGAGAACTGCCGAGATGCCACGGTTCGGTGCCTGTAGACAAGCTGGATGGGCCATTCCCAGTTGCAGTGGGGACCCGCCGAAGGATTTACTGGGGGTTATTCAAGCTCTCGCACACAAACTCAGGAAATCGCCGTCTGGCCCGGTGCTGCCTCTTCCCGCTGGCTTCTGGCAGGGCCGGCCACGGTGTCACCCGTCCCGGTACCCGGGGAGAGCCCCAAGCTGCTGAGGCTGCGGGGTGCTGGGCCTTGGGGGTGTGTGTGGGGGGTCCCAGCACCCCCCGTGAGGGATGTCGAGGGGGCAGGAGGGCTCGCAGGGTCTGGTTTGAACCCCACGCGCTCTCCCAGCTCCTCCCGGTGAATTTTTGGCTTCTGGTTTAGCTCTAAAACAAGGCTGAGACCTGTCTGGGATGCAAGGAAAGGTCATTAGGGGAGAGGGGGGTGGTGACCCTGAAGCCAGAGTCCCCCCTGTGCCATGGGGACAGGCAGCTGCCTGCTGTGGTTGGAGGGCAGGAGTGTGGTGGTGGTTCCCAGCCGAGGATGCTGAGCCCCGCTTAGCACCCAGCCCAGGCTGTTCGCAGGGCTGCCTGTCCCTCTGTGACACCCCTCGAGGCTGTGTCCCAGCATAGTGGCACCCACTGTGTCCTCAGAACCTGCTGCCTTTGGGGCTGGGGACTTCCACTGTGGGTACATCTCACCCCTTCGAGCCCCAGCCGGGTCTGGGTGCCCGTCCCCATGGGACCCACTGCACCCCATGGCACAGCCTGGGCTCCGCCTCAGCCCTGTGCAGGGTGGTTTCCCCCATTGACCCTCTA
>NW_020799113.1:50721-54393 GCF_003259725.1 Athene cunicularia
GGGCTGGGGTGCGGGGGGGGAGGTCCGGTTTCTCCCTTTCCTGGAGGAATTAGGGAGGCCACATGCTGCCAGGAGTGTTTGGCTGGTAGAGGCAAGCGGAGGCTCCGAGGAGGCGAGCAGGCGTCCGCACAGATGGAAATTTGATCACCCACGGCTCAACAGATTGTTTGATTTATTTTAAAATCAAGCAGATGGCTGCAACAGGAGTTTGTTTAAGTTCAGCTCCGAGCTGGGCCAACGGCCAGGATACTCGGGGGTAGGCGTGCCAAAAAATGTTCAATGACTTTGGTCATCACCCACCTCTCCTCCTCCTCCTCCCCTCTCCCTCGCTCCAGCGCACACACCCCAGCTCACCCTCTTATCGCATCCTCGCCTTCATCTCTTGGCTCTAGCATCAGGCTTTGTCTCTCCCAGGCGGGTGCGAAGGCTCGCCCTCCACTTTTCCTCCCATCCTCGGGAGGGTTTAACTCTTCCCCATCCATCCCCTTGTCCTGGCTCTTTTGTACTGTGGGGGTGCAGGGAGGGCCCCCCTCCAATGGAGAGAGGGAGCAGCCCCCTTCCCTGGACTCCTTCCTCAGCTCCTTCTTCTTTGAGTCTGACTTGGGGTGCAGTGCTGGGGGGAATGGAGGAGTGGGGGTCCCAGAGGGGTGCCCTGACCCCCATGGTGGTCCCTGCATGGTGGGGAGGGGGTGAATGGGTCCTGGTGTCCCCCCACCCTGCCCCAAATCAGTACTGCCCTGACTGGAAATGAGGTCCCAGCAGCACGTGATGCTGCTGGATGGGGGGATGTTGAGTGCTTGGCCTGGGTCCCCCCTCTTGGGGTGCGTGGGGTGACCTGGGGATGGAGCAGGGACCCTGATGTGGCACATGGTGGCTCTGGATGCGTTTTTGGCCTTGCAGCCATATGGCCGGCAGGGAAGGGGCTGGAGGAGCCGGTGGGAAGCAGCCTGGGATGTGGTAAACTGTCGTAAACGGGACGGGGGAGGCTTTAAATAGCTCCGTGCCACCAGGCTGGCTCTGTGCGGGGGGTCCGGCCACCCCAGGGCAGCGCAGGGTCCCCAACACACGTGGCCATGTCCCCTCACCCTGCCAAGGACTGTCTTGGATGCTCCCTGCAGCGCAGCAAGGGCAGGGACCTCTCTGCATCTCCTGGGGCGAGCAAGCGGGATGCTCCAGGAGCACCAGGCAACCTGCTCCGGCTCCTTGGTGGCCTCGGGATGTCCCTTTGCCCGGTGCCAGCCCCACGCACCTCCTGGCACCGTGGCAGGTTTGGTGCACGGCCGGTGCACCCTCTCACTGTGGGTTTTTTATGCCAGGGAATTGCCTGTCGTCCCATTTCTAGGAGCAGGGCAGGCAGGCGGTGGGATGAGGCTTTTCTCTGGCACCAAACCCCTCTGTGGTGGGGCTGGGGGCTGCGGGTCCCGCTGGGGAGAGGGGCCAGGGCTGGAAGGGGTTAAGGCAGGCGAAGGAAAACAAGAGTGCTGCGGGGCCTGGGTGGCTGACAAGCCAAACAACTGTTTTTGACTCACTGTTGCTGCCTTGCCAAGTGCAATTGCTTCCACATTCCCATCCCCTGGCTGGAGGGGCGCGGGGAGATGTTGGCTTTTCGCGGTCGGGAGGGGAAGGGGGATGCCGGGGGGAGCGGCAGCGGGAAGGGCTGGCTCCTCGCTGCTTTTTCTCGGCTCTTCTCTCTTTTATTTCCCTCCCTGTCGAGCGACAGGAAGGGGCAGGGGATGATGCTCCCAGGGTCACCCGTGCCAGCTTCTGGGCGAGCATCCCCTCCACCAAGCCCCAAAGGTGGGAGAGGGAATGGGGAGGGGGCTGAAATGCACCCCTAGGGTTGGGCTGCTCTCCCTTCTCTTCATGTTTATCTGCTGGGGGGACACTGAAAGGTGGCTCCTTCTCTGCCTGGGGGTTCTGAAGGGTGTGGGGGGGTGGCAGCGTCCTTTTCCCCCCTCTCCGGTGGCAGCCTCACATCCTTGATGTCCCTATTGCAGCCACGTAGAGGGATGGAGAGTGACCCCATTGCAACTCTGCTCGGAGACGTGGGGTCTCGTGTGGGGCCGGGCCCCCCACCATGCCTGGCTGAGGCAGCAAACCGAGTGTGCTGGGGGGGCAAATCTGCCAGCAGAGCTTGGGGGGGCGATGCTAATAAAAACCCGAGGCCTTTGAGTGCTGGTGCCGTTGTGTTGCAGACAGCAAGAAATAAGCCCTTGGAGAAGAGTCTTGGTAGTTACAGCAAAGATTTGAGCTACTCGGGGTCGCTGCTTTGTGGAGTTAATTATCTTCTGAGTCTGGGTTTTTGGTGTTTTTTATTTTTTTTTTCTTCCTTGGGATTATTTCTTGGCAAACGAGGCGTCGTTTTAAAGCACTGAGCTCTGCTCCCTCTGAACTCCTGGCTGCTAAGTGGAATGTAGGAGATCCTGGTCTGAAAAAAAACCCAAAAAACCCCCAAAACCACACCCTCATAAAAGCCCCGCTGCCTTTACAGTGCAAATATGAGGTCTGGGGCAGCTCGGGGAGATTTGGTGTGTGCTCCTGGAGAGGGGCTGGAACAGCAACCTCCCCCGGGGGCCTTGGCATGGTGCATCCCACCCGGCTGGTGCTGGGATGGAGCGTGGTCCTCCCAGAGCAGCACCGGGTGGGCTGGGAGCAACCGCGCTGCCGAGGGGCTGGTGGCAGGGGAGGATGTGGAGGTTCCCTGGGAGCAGCATTTTGGAGGGGGACACTTGGTCCCTGCAGGGCTGGGAGGTGTTTGGTCCCCCTCACAAAGTCCAGATGTGCCTGGAAGGAACCCCCCAGGCTTCGGGAAGGTGTGAGGGTGTGCTGCGAGCCAGCCCGCGGGCGAGCAGGGGGTTTATAGGGCGCTTTGGCTGGTGGCAGTATCCCCCGTTGGGATGCTGCAGGGTTGGGCTATCGCTCCGGCATCACATCGTTCTCACCTGCCGGCTCCTGGGGCTCTGTGGCCACCTCTCCCCACTTTGCAGGGGTCATTTCCCCGCTCCTGGCTGCGGCGAGGGTCTGGGGGAACCGGGGATGCTTTTGGCCACACGGGATAAATATGATCCCTTGATGGGAGGGAAGGCAAATGCTCGCCTGGCTCTGTGTCCGGCCCCGGAGCTGCTCACTTCAGAGCGACGCTGCCGGTACCTGCTCAATCTCAGCCTCGTGTGTTGAAACACCGGGGAAGAGACGCAGTGGCGACCTTTGGGCGTTGCAGAGCAGGAGCTGGCAGCGATGGAGGTCGGGAGGAACCTCCCTTCCCTGTTAATGCTGCAGGAGGGACTCGCGGAGCTTTGCCCGAAATATCCCGGGGATGCGGGAGAGCCGGCTCGTGCTGCGGTCCGGCAGCCGCGATGTTCCACCACTGGGGTAGCCACACCGTTAATCATCCTTGTACCATCCTGGCCCACCTCTGCCCTGTACCCCACGTGCATCCCTGCCACCCCACGGGGTTCACCCGTCACCCTGCCATCGTGTCACCCGAGGCAGAGCCACCAAACTCGCCCGGCGGGGGCTTTGCAAAAAAAGGAAGCAAAAGGCCCTCCCGGTGCTCCCCCAACCAACCGCAAGTGGCAGGGGATGCCCATGTCCCCCTTGTCGGCTCCTAATCCGGACATGAGAAGGCAATTAGGGGCCGGGATCCCCTTTCGGAGGGAGCAGATGGGGCGC
>NW_020799113.1:79696-83296 GCF_003259725.1 Athene cunicularia
CTGCAGGGGGGGTCCTCGCTGTCCTCACTGCCCTCAGCGGTGGCAGGAGGGATGAGGGACACCGGATCGGGTTGTTACAGGGATTAGCTGCCCCAGCGATCTGTTTTTTTCAGCCCAAATTTAACCCATCTGCCCTCAGGGAGGGGGTCTGCTGCCCCACGGCGGCATCCCTGGGGGTGGCATGGGGGCAAAGAGCATCCTGCCATCGTCCCCATGGGTCCTGCCGGTGTCCCTGTGTCCCAGCAGGGTTGTGCCGCCCTTCCTGCGCCCGCTGGGATGCTGGTGTGGAGCTGCGGACGCTGCTAATTAATACTAATTTTCGGAGAGGCTCTGGGGACTGGAGGGAATTGCCAACGGGAGGTGCCGAGCGTGCCGGGGATCACCAGCTCCGTGCGGAGGCGAGCACATGGGCCCATGCATTTTTTATAGGGTGCACCCAGGGTTATTTTTATTTCTTTCTATTTCTTCCCTCCTCCCTTCACTGTAAAAGTCCTGGTTGATAAAGAATTAGTGCCAGGTCGTTAGTCCTGGTTTTTATGAGATAAACCCGGGCGCAAGGTGCTGTCGTGTAAACGCCGGGGCCAGGGGAGCGCGAGGACGGGGAGAGCAGAGCTGCTGCCATGAATTATTCAGCAGCGCCTGATTTCACATTATTCTCACTGATACTTTTACAACCTGTCAGTAAATAAAAAGATTCTACATTATTTATAGAAATGGACCCGAATTGGTTAGGAGAATTTACTGTTGCTATTATTAGGGGCTGCTCAGCACCGCGTTAATGAGAGCTGGGTGATGGCAAACGCTGCTTCCCTCCGGATCGGTGTCCCCCGCGCCCTCCCGGGCTGCCACCTTGCCCCCTGAGCGTGGCTGTGTCCCCACGGCTGTCCCCACTCCCGGCTCCCTTGGACGGGGCCCGTTCATGCAGGCTGCAGGCTGGACATGGAGGGATGAGGGTCTCCCTGGCTTCGGGCTGCTTGAAGTGGGGACGTCTCTGTCTCCTTCCGAAGGACATCTCCTTCCCAAAGAGATCTGCTTCCTGGGAACATCTCCTTCCCGGGAACATCTTCCCGGGGATGTCTCCTTCCTGGGGATGACATCTCGGGGATGTCTCTTTCCCGGGAATCTCTCCTTACCAAAGATAATCTGCTTCCTGGGGACGTCTTCCTGGGAACATCTCCTTCCCAGGGACCACACCTCCCTGGGGACATCTCCTTCCTGGGGTGACATCTTCCCAGGGATGTCTCCTTCCCGGGGACGTCTCCTTCTCAGGCACATCTTCCTGGGACATCTCCTTCCTGGGGGCCACATCTTCCCAGGCATATCTCCTTCCTGAGGACATCTCCTTCTTGGGAACATCTTCCCGGGGACATCTCCTTCCTGGGGTGACATCTTCCCAAGGATGTCTCCTTCCCGGGGACGTCTCCTTCTCAGGCACATCTCCTTCCTGGGACATCTCTTTCCCAAGTGCCAGCCTTGGGTCACACATCTCTGCTGGGTGGGGGGATGCTTTCCATGCAGGGTGCAGTTAGCCTTTTGATCTCCCCCATGCACGTGCCCTCCTGGCTCTGCATCCCAGCACAGCACAGGAGTCAGGGTGGGAGCTCCACTTCCAGCCTGCCCCCCCCCCTCCACGACCAGCTCCGAGCAGGAACCATCCCACCCACGTACCCTCCAGCCCCCGGAATCCCATCTGGGCTTCCCGCATCCCTGATGTGACAGCTCCGGGGAGGTGGAAAAGCATCTCAACAGGGTTGGAAAGCCCCGGGGAAGGGGAGAGCTCGGCTGCGCATCAACCGAGGCAGGGCGGCGACGCGCCGTACGGACAAACGGATGGAAAAACCGAGAGGAAACCCAAGAGCGTAATGGTTTGTCTGCGGTGTCCTAAGGTGGCTGCTCCCAGCCTGCCGGTGACAGGTTTATTGGCAGGCAGGCCGGGCTGGAAGGATTGTCGGCTATTTACAGTGCTGGGGCCGTGACTTTGCGAGCAGACAGTTAACATAAATTCACATGATGGATCAGTTATCACTTCATTGAACTTGTGGCGGATCCATTGAAGGCTGTGCAGTAACATACTGTTTCCTGGCTCTGCGCAGCGCTGGGATACATTAAATACACTTTATTTATAGCTTACCATTGCTGCACTGTGGGCAGGAGAATGCAGCTTTTGCAACTATCATCTAATTTTATGATGAGCATTAAAGCAAGGCCTATAATTTGCACCTTTTTATTCATTAGACACTGGTGCAGCCATAAGTCAAGAATGCCCAGGGATTTAGATGCAGATCCAGAAGATAAACTATTGACAAGCCAGATGTATTTTTACATTAGTGTGCCTTTACAATAGTTTATGTTGAGAGTGGAATATAAATTGCATTATTAAATACGAACCACTCTTGTAACCGCTGCTCTGCCTGCTTCTGTGCGGGCAGGGTGGGATTCGGAGCGGCAGAGCAAGGAGGCTTTGCCTAATGGCTCGGGGTTGGGTGGGGGGATTTTTAGTTCGGCTTTATTTTAGCCCTGGATGTGCCGACGCAGCGGGGCTGGGGGCTGTCCCGGGGCTGTCCCCGCGAGGAGGAGGTGGCCCTGCGGGATGTCCCCGTGGGGAGCAAAGCCATCCCAGCCACGTGCCCCCACCGGAGACCTCCGCTCGGCCGCTGCCACCTGGCCAGCAGCGAGTTAAATCCTTTTGTTTCCGAGGCAATACAGTTTATATTATGAGCATGAATAAAAGATGGTTGTGCTAGGGGTAGCTGTCAGGATCTTCGCCGCCTATAAAGGCTTCTACTGTAGCTTGACAGTAAAAGACTGTGTTTGGGGACTGATGTGGTTTCTCAAAGGAGCTAAATAAATAAGGGACGCTTATTTTTACACCAGTAAAGGCTGCTGGAAATTTAAAGCCCTGTTTATCTCTCTGAAATCGCGGTGTTTATTGTTATCTCATGTAGGGGGAATTTGCATGTTCGCTAATAATTAACCGAACCCAGCGCTTCTCCCTCCTGTACGTGCCGCGGCCCCGCCATTATCTGGGGGGAGGAAACTCTTGCAAATCAAACGCAAATATTGACCGTGCCTGGGCTGGGCGGCCTGTGATGGCCGGGTGCTCCCGGGTGTCCCGTCCTGTGGCCACTTTGGGGGGCAGGGGGGCAGGACGGAGGGGCTGGGTGCTTGTGTGTGGCATGAGAGGACTGATGGGAGCCGTTCCCATGGCCACCCCATTTCCATGGCCACCCTGTCCCCATTGCAACCTCATCCTTATTTCCACCTCATGGCTGCTCTCTCCCCATGGCCACCCCGGTAACAACTGCCACCCCATCCTTATTTCCACCCCATGGCAACCTCATCCCCATGGCCACTCTGTCCCCATTGCTACTTCATCCTTATTTCCACCTCATGGCTACCCAATCTCCATGCTCACATCATCCCCATGGCCACCTGTCCCCATGGCCACCCTGTCCTTATTTCCACCCCTTGGCCACCCCATCCCCATGGCCACCCTCTCCGTTTTGCCATCCCATCCCTATTTCCACCCTGTTGCCACCCTGTCCCTGTTGTCACCCCATCCCCATTGCCACCCCCATCCCTATTTCCACCCCATTTCCC
>NW_020799113.1:91640-93624 GCF_003259725.1 Athene cunicularia
AGCCCTGTTAAAAAGGGTTTAAATGCAAAGTTATTTGATAGCTAATCCTGGCCCGGGGCCGGGGGCAGCCCTGGGCTTTGGCGCTGGGAATCGCCCCAAGCCGGGACCCTCCGGCGTCACCGACGTGGTTTCACCCGGGGTGGAGGTCGGGCAAACGCGCCGATTAAAGTCCGGCGGGTGAAAAGAGCTTAAACAAATCCCAAATCCCTCAGCTGCCAGATGAGGCTGTTCAAAATTTGCTTGGGAGCCGCCACAGGGAGGAGGAGAGACGCCAAAACCTCTCGGAGATGTTCTGCCATCCCTGCGGGATGTAGTGGGGCGGGAGCACTGGGAAAGCTGGAGCTGGGTGGGTGCTGGGAGGGCTGGGCAGGGTGCTCGGTCAATATTATGGGGGACAGGTCAGCGTTTGGGGGGCCCTGCGTGCCTTCCTGCCTTACACCCGCTGGGCCAAGCAGGACCAGCAGGAGGCACTCCCCACTTTTCACCATCATCTCCCCATTTTAGCCCACACCTCTCCTCCTAAATACCAGTTTTGAGGTGCCAAGGGGAGAACACATGTGGGTGTCCCCGCTGATGAGCAGTCACCCCCCTAAACTGCTTGCTTGGGAGCAAAAAATCTTGATTTTTTTTTCCCCTTAGAGGCATCACGCCACAGAGATGCTCGCTCAGCCCCGGGGCTGTGCTGCTGCCGTGCCACAGAGCAGGTCGCCAGCCCCAGGCTGGCCACGTCCCCTCGCCTCCCTGAGGGGTGCACCCGACGCAGGTGGCTCATGGGTATGGGGGTGCCGGGCTGCAGCTTCACCCCCAGGGCCAGCAGGATGGGGACCAAGCTGTCCCCGGGGAGCCAGAGCTGTCCCCGGGGAGCCTTCCCCTTGCGATGGTGTTAGGGAAACTGAGGCAGGCGCAGGCGGGAGGTGCCGGTGTGGTGGCACCTGTAGCCTGGGGTGGGATGTGGCTGTGGGTGGGAGGCAGCCGGGTGCCGAGGGCAGGAGGAATGGAGTGGGGGGGGCAATTACTGGTGATAGACCAGGGCTGGGGTCTGTCCCCTCAGTCCTTACCTGTCCCCCTTGGTAACGAGCCCCCACACGAGCGGCCGGGCCAGCTGAACCCCAGCCTGGGGGCAGAGGGCAGAGAGCGGGGCAAAGGCCAGGGATGCTGCCGCTGGAAGGAGCCGCAGAGGCCCCCAGGCCCCGTTAGCCCCTTACTTGGGGAGGATGGGTGATGGCGGGGAGGGCTGGGGACCTGCTGCCTTCCCCAGCCAGCGGCCGTGGGGTGCCCTGCCCTGCCGTGGCAGCCTCTGCCACACGTGTGCATGCTCCGTGGCCGTGCACACGCCGTCCTACGAGCTCCGTCTTTGTGCACGCTCTGTCTCCGGGCACGCTCCATCGTGGGGCACGCTCCATCACACTCACCTCAACCCCAAATTAGGCAGCTGGAGGCAGGGTGGGCTTGGCTCCGTCCCTTTGGCCACTGCCTCCCCGTCTCCGGCACATCCCCGGCCAGCAAGGGTTAACGCCAGGAGGAGGAGGATGCCTTCGAGCCCTCGTGCCAGTTCAGAAATGAATGTTGCCTTTAATATACCATCCTTCAATCCTTATCTCTCCTAATTTATTGGACATAACTGGTTGCGCTGATGGATTCGTGGCTTAGACCTTGGCTTCTAAATTTCAGCATTAATAATCTGCCCCTTCATTCTGCTCTCCAGATGTCTTTCATTTATCTGCTTATTCAGTAGGGGTGCAACCTCGCGTCCTCGGTGCCAGCGCTAACGTGGCCCGGTGACAATAAATTTGGACTTGTAATAACACGGCCAGATGAATGAATTGACCCCTTGGTGACTGTCACTCCCAGCCTCCCCCCTCGTTAGGTGCCGGTGGGAACAAGCAGGCCCCTAATAACGGATGTTGGTGTCAGCCCCCTCCTCCCCACCTCCTTTTTTCTCTCTTTTTCTCCTCTTTTTTTTTTTTTTTTTTTTTTTTTTTTT
>NW_020799113.1:93674-96713 GCF_003259725.1 Athene cunicularia
CCCCCCGCCAGGGGGCTGGGGACCCCTCGGCCAGGCGGGGACGCGACGCCGAAGGCAGGATGAACCGCGGCGACGGGCAGGTTGCACACCTGAGAGCGTGCCGAGGAATGTGTTTGCTTAATTAATTGGCGTCGGGAGCGCGCCGGGGGTGTAAATCTAACGTGGGCCTTGGCAGCCTGCAGTGCCGCGCACGCAAGACTAGACTTTAAATAAGGGTGCAATTATTGTTTGAATAATTGACGAACAACGGGCGCGCATCGGCGCTCAGCCTAATGGGCTTTGATCGCTCGCCAGGGCCGCCCGGCGCGCCGGCATCCCGCCGGTGAAGGATGCTCGGGGTCCAGCGAGGGGTGCGGGTGGGTCGGTGGTGGAAATTGGGGTGCTGCTCCCCTCCTCGTGTGGGTGCCACGGGGTCAGTGGTGGAAATTGGGGTGCTATTCCCTCCGCGGCTGACCCCACGGCGCCGCAGAGTCGGCCAGGGAGGGGAAGGACCCTGCACGTAGCAATTGATTTAAATCATTTTAGAGAGGACCTATGGAAAATAAAAAGCCTTTAATCACATTTGTATCCATTTCCAGCCTCGGTAAATCAATTTGGATTGAGCTGGGTGCCACGGTTACAGCTGATTAGCGCGCGGCGGATGGGGTCAAATTAATGCTAGCCAGGTTTGCTTAATGGGGTCACCGTCGCTGGCTTCTTCCGAGCACCCCTTCTCGGGGGCGGCGGTCGAGGGATGAACACTGCAGCTCTGCCCGTACCGTGGAGGGTTTTTCCAGCGAGGAACTGCCGGGACTTGGGCTCCGTGCTGCTCCGTGCCTCAGTTTCCCCCTTGCATCAGGCACAACCGTTTGCAGAGGAGCCAGTGAGCAGCGTGGGGGGATGTTTGGGCTGTCGCACCTTCCTCGTCCTCATCCCACGGGGCCGTGCCCGTCCTCACCGGCATCGTCCACGTGCCGGAGCCACTCACGTGTCCTCCCCGACGAGGAGCTGTAAACAGGTCCCTGCGCCCCGGTGCCGGTTAATTTGTTTTCAATAGGTTCCAATCAATTAAGCGTGGTCCCAGCGAAGGGAAAAGTGCCCTGGTAATTGGTGGGAATAAATCACTCGGTGCGGCGGCCCCGGCAGAGCTGTGGTGGTGGATGGGAGCCTGGGCTTGTGTCCGCGTGGCACTGTGGGGACGGGGACACCGGGGACGGACCCCGCTTTGCCTGGCCGGTGTCCCCGTGGGATTGGCCTGCAATCTGCTGAGGATGGCTGCTTGCGAGCTCCCGGCTGGCTTCCTTAGCATCTCCCTCCGTGGCCCGCTGGCTCCTCGCAGGCGATGCCCGCCTGCACCCTGGGGCGAGGGCGATGCCTCCCTGCCTGCTCCCTGCCCGTCCCCGCGGTGGGGAGCATCCCCCCGCATCCCTTCGCCCAGGCACCGCCGCCTCCCCCAGCCCTGCCCCAACCTGGGCTGTAATTACTGCATGCGGCGCTTTGATTGCTCCATTCCAATTAATTAAACCCGGCGGTGACCCAAATTATGATCCCTTGTCTTGTCAAGCGCCGTATTTTTAACCTTAACTGGCTGGGCTGTGTTTAGATTTCCAATCCGGGCAGAAATGTCACCCGAGGAGAGTGACTGGCATTGAACCCAGCCTTCCCGTGACGAACCCCGTAATTAGAAACCCTCGTGTCCCCGAGACGGGTCTTTAAAGCTGTCAGAAGCCAAGATCCAGCCATTTGATACAAGACTATCATTAGCTGCGCCCAACCTATTAGCTGCAGGTAAATAACAGGCTGTACCGGAGCTGGGGAAGAGGCGGGCTGGGGAATTGGTTGGTTCTTAATTAGGAGAAGCGGCGCGAGGGATGCTTTCCCCTCTAATTGCCTTCGTTAGGAGCCTGGGTATGTGTCCCCTTGCCTGTGTTCGCTGTCCTGGCACGGTGTGGGCCCCTGCACCCCACCTTCCCACCGCGGTGCCCATCCCACCCGCTGGCGTCATTGCGGGGACAGCGGGTGGGGTGGGCACCGCGGCGGGAAGTCGGGGACGTTAAACCATTTACCAGGGATGGATCGGGATTGATGGTCTCCGGTCCAAGCGGAGGATAAATCTGGGCTCGCTGCGGCTTTCCGAGGGCTTGTCTGGGTGACATATTTGGTTGGTTTGAGTGTCTGGATGGAAAATCAATCACCGGGGCTGTTTCCGTCCCCCCTTTCGTGCTACGTTTTAATTTGCCAGGCTGCGGGGTTCGTACATCGAGGATCCATCTATATTTGTGTCAAGAGCCGGCGTCTTTGTCTCCTCGGTGCAGCATCGGTGTCCCCAGCCTGGCACACTCTGCCCTGGGCACGGAGTTGGGGTGCAGATGGGCCCTTGGAGGGGGGTGTCTCCATCCCTCCTGCGGCTTTTTCCGAGTGTGGAGCTTCCCTCTTGCCCTGGGAGAGGTGGTAGGGGGGCACGGGATGCCCTGTGTGGGGAAACTGAGGCACGGCGCAATGCATTCTGCGGAGGGATTTGCTTTCTCCATGCTGCTCGGGGTCCCCCGTAGCAGCAGGAGGACCCCCGTACCCCCTGTAAGAGGACGCTGAGCACCGTGGGGGGGCCAGGAGAGCCCCGCCAGCTCCGCAGCAGCGGTGCCGACCGCCTGGCCCTCGCCGGCCTGCCCCCGCCTGATCCCTCTCCCGCAGACGCTCTCCCTGACACCGGCTGACAAGAGCCATTTCCAAGATGGATTGATTCAATTTAGCACCGATTTTTTGCCGGGGCTGGTGACGTACGGCTCCCCAGCCGGCGCTGGGCGGCACGTGACTCCCCAGCGCCCGCCGTCATTAGAGCAGCTCAGCACCGGCTGCCGCAGCCCGCCTCGCCTAATCAGCCCCGCGCGTGCCGCCGGCGCGGGAGGGGGCCCCATCCTGCCCTGGCGCGCTTCCACGAGGCTGCCTCCCCCCAGCATCCCCGCCGGGATCCGGCACTGGGGGCACTGGGGCGGCGGTGGGACCCCGGGGATGCTGGCGGTGGGACCTTGGGAGGCTGGTGGGGGTACCAGAGGATGCTGG
>NW_020799113.1:110889-117497 GCF_003259725.1 Athene cunicularia
GTGTGTGTGTGTGTGTGTGTGTGACACCCCAACACCACCCCCCCCCATCCCCCCCAAGGGGCTTTGGGGGGGGAAAGATGCTGCGTTTCTGCATCACCGAGCTTTCTCCTTCCCCCCTTCTTTTAATAATAACGCTTTAAAGATGTTTGACATCTGTAACAAACAGCTGGCATCCTGTTATGGAAGAATGTCCTTTTATTTCCAAGCAGGTTGAACTGTCATTAATAGTATAATTAGGTGATTATCGGCGTACAGCAGAAAACTGCTTAATTGCACAGCCAGCTTTGCGAGGATCCCCGGCTCCTTTATTGCTGGATTTGTTTTAGCCGCCTGAATTTTTTCGCGCTGTGTTGTTGTTTTTTTTCCACGTTGATTATTATTTTTTAATGTGCGTGGCAGCTGGGGGAGCGTGGCAGCACCGGCGGCGCCGGGGGACACACACACAGGCTGGCACTGGTCCCCCTGTGTCCCCCCCACCCCAGGTCCCCAGAGGATTTATTTTTAACCCTGTGCGTGCTGAAGGTGGTGAAAGGAGTCTCTGAGGTAGGGTTTTGCTGGGTGCAGCACCCATGGGTGGGAACACCCGTGGGTGGGAGCACCCATGGGTGGGAGCTGACTGGGTGCTGAGTTATTCGAGGGAATAAAAATGTCTTTGTTAGCGGCACCGTGCCATCAGCTGCCAGGGGGGGAGCAGAGCCACGGCAGGAGGGCACCCATCGTTCCGGGGAGACTTCACCCACCCTCACCCATCCCTGAAGGCCGGGACCCTCCTCCTGGGGCATGGTGCCCCTCTCCATCCCCACGGTACGTGGGGGCACGCACGTGGCTCGCTGTGGCTCTCGAGTGGCTGCGATGGAGTCAGTCCATCCCCATCCCTGTCCCCGGGATGCGGCGTTTTGGGGGCAGAGCAGATTTTTTGGCGCCCGCCAGACAATAGCGCTTTGTATGTCCCCCCGGTGCCGCCAAACACACTTGTTAGCGCCGCAGCTTTGTGCTGTAAATTTCCATGGAGTAATTACGTCTTAATTTATGATAATCCCGGGCGGGCGGAGGAGGGGGGCAAGCGCCAGTCAAGTTTGGAAGTTGCCTGCCGGGGCCCGGGGTCCCTCGTGGCTCACGCCGACCATGAACTTCTCCATCTCAGTGCAAAACCAAGGGATGGGGAGAGTGTTCCTGAGCGGGGACCGGGGCTGTCCCCGGGGGAACGGGGCCAGGTGGGAGTTGGGGTTCGGTCCCAGTTTGCAGAGCAGGAGTGTCCCCAGCGCGGTGGCCGGCGATGCCACCCTTCCCACCACCCATCCGGGAGCTCAGGAGCCCATGGGCGCGTGGGTTTGGGCCATCCCGGGGTGATGGTGGGATGCCGTGCCGTGTCCTGCTGCCAGCTCCCCCAAGCAGGGGGGAATCGTTCCCGCAAGCCCCCAGCACCGCTCCGGCATGGGGCCGGAGCCTTCCCCCTTCCCACCGCTGAATGGCTCATCCCGCCTTTGTCTGGAGGGCTTATTACCGGCAAAATAGAGGCTCTTTTCCCTCGGCCTTCCCGGCGGGCAAATTAGAGGCTTTGGCAATTTTCGAGGAGGATGACGGGGAGGGGAGGAAGGCTCTCATCGCCCACCGGAGGACCCCAGCACCAGGCGGGGTGCTGGAACTCTCCGGCAAGGGTGTGGGGTGGGGAGCGAGGGGTTCCCCATGTCCTCTCCAAAGCTATTGAGGCACCGCCGGGAGCAGCCGTGGCAATCCTGGGGGGTTTGGGGAACGTTTAATTGCCCGCCCTGTGGAGAGAGGGAGGTTTGGGGGCCTCCGAGCATCCCCCGCAGAGCTGGGAGGGTGCTGGCACCCAGACATCCTACCACCCGCTGCTGCTGGCAGCTGTGGGTGCTGTGGGCTCCCTGTCCCACACCCCAGGGGGGGGTTTGTCCCCGGAGAGGGGTGAAACCCTGGGGCTGCGCCCGCTGCACCTGCAGCCGGGTCCCCGTTGGGAGGCAGCGCGCACCCACTGACATTTGCCAAGCGTAAAAATTCAATTAATTCCAGCAGGCGGATTAAATATAAGTGAATTTTAATAATTTGCTCGAAAGGCTGAGGATTACTGTAGGCGAAAAGGGAAGATGCTGCGCGTGTGGGGGCACCGTCCAGCCTTCCCGGCACCGGCACGTGGGATCGCCGGCGCTAATCACCCTAAATCCCGGTGTGGAAAGGGGGATCTGCACCCCTCGGTGCCAAATGATGCCACACACGATCCATTCCCCCCCCCCGACCTGGATTTTGGTTCATCTTCCCCAGTGATGAATGTGCCGGATCCATCCCTCTGGTGCTGGCCCCGTGTTGTGCCTGTCCGCGGCACAGTCCGGCTCCACGGGCATCACTGCTGCTTCAAACCCTCCTCGCTGGTGCCTATTTCTTGGGGGGCTTCATGGGAAGGGTGAGACCCATCGGGGCGGTGGTGGGACCTTGGGGACCCCGTGGGACGTTGCAAGGGGACCTGGGGCTCCCGGGTGAGGAGCACGCCAAGGTCTTGCCAAGATCTCCACAGCATCTTGTAACTAAAACGCCGGTGACGTGGGGCACCGATCGGTAGCAGATGGCGCCGGTATTAGGAAAATTAAAATACAGGCAGTAAATTCGCTGTTTGCCAGCGTTAATTTCTTATCCCAAGGTAAAACCTTCCCTCTGGCCTGTGCTGGGCCATCTGCACGGCCATAAACCACGGCACTGCCGTGCGCACGGGGGGACCCCGGGAGCGCGGGGGGGACCCCTCATCCCGCCTGGACCCCCGGCTTTGCCGGCGGCGCAGTGGGATTGATGGAGATTGCCCGTGACCTTTGCTAGGACACGAGGTATTACCATTAATACTTCTGTATTTCCGGAGTTCACGCCATGCATAAATCTCATATCAAGCCGGGTGGGCAGAGTAATCTGCCAGGCAGCATTATTAATACTCGTTATTAATACCCGTTATTAATACCCGTCACCCCCGGAGCCCTTCGTTAGCTGCCTGCAGAGGGGGCCAGGGGTGGGGGCTGTGCTGTCTAACCCCCCCCTCCACCTTTTTGGGATGCAGCTGGGAAATCCCTGGTGCCGACTGAGTCAGTGGCTGCTTTCCCCCAGCGGTGCGGGGTCCCCTTGGGCACCCACCCCCGTGATGGGGGGCAGCTTTAGGCTGGGGATCCCCTTGGCTCTGCGGGAGGGGGACTGCAGCACCTCAAAGGCAGCGGAGTGACGAGTGGCAGCCCCTCGCCTTGCCCTGGCACCTCCTAACTCTGCCCCACAGCCCCCCGCTCAGGTGGGTCGTGGCCCCCCCAGCCCTGCCTGCAGCCCCCTGCCCTGCCCCTGCCTCCCCCCTGCCCCGCCAGGACCTGCCCCATGCAAGATCCAGCCTGCGTGAAACTCTAATCTCCAATTTTATTCGCTCGGCTCCAGCCGATTTGCATAATCCACATAATCACCCTGGTTTTAATTGCCCACAACTCTGCAGAAAGATCATGTGGTTAAGTGGTAAATCATAATTAGATAAATAATTGGCTTGGCCGCAGCAAGCTGCTTTGTTATACCTGCCATCTGCTGGGCAAGGGCTTCTCGCACCGAGAACAATGCGCCGCTGACGGCAAAGCCTGCGCTGCCCGCGGCACGGCTGCACCGAGCTGCTGGCACGGGCACGGGCACGGGTACAGGCACGGGAGGGCAGCCTGCCTGCGCCGGGCATTGCCCGCTCCTGGCTTGTGCAATGCCCCGGTAGCGCCGTGCGAGGGTTGGCAGCGCCGTGCAACGCCTGGCTGCGACCCACGCGGTGCCCAGTGGCACCCGTGCAAGGCGCCCGGCGATGCCCAGCAGCGCTGTGGGGTGCCCAGCGGCACCGGGCACTGCCTGGTGGTGCCCTGCGGTGCCCAGCAGGGCTACGTAATGCCCAGCAGCACCAAATAATGCCCAGCAGCGCTGTGCTGTGCCCAGCAGTGCCACATAATGCCCAGCAGCACCAAATAATGCCCAGCAGTGCCACGTAATGCCCAGCAGCACCAAATAACACCTGGCAGCACCCAGCCCCGTCCCACACAATGCTCAGCAGCACTGTTCAATGCCTGGCAGCGCCGTGCTGTGCCCAGCAGTGCCACGTAATGCCCAGCAGCACCAAATAACGCCTGGCAGTGCCCAGCCCTGTCCCACACGATGCTCAGTGGCACTGTTCAATGCCTGGTGGTACTGTGTGGTGCCCACCAGTGCCACATAATGCCCAGCATCACCAAATAATGCCCAGCAGTGCCATGTCATGCCCAGCAGCACCAAATAACGCCCAGCAGTGCCATGTCATGCCCAGCAGCACCAAATAACGCCTGGCAGCATCCAGCCCTGTCCCACACGAGTCCCAGTGGCACTGTTCAATACCAGGCATGCAGTGCCCAGCAGGGCCATGTAATGCCCAACGGCACCAAATAACGCCTGGCAGCCCCCTGCAGTGCCCAGCCCTGTCCCACACGATGCCCAGCAGCACTGTTCGCTGCCTGGTTGGCACCGTGCAGTGCCCAGGAGCACCGTACAATGCCCAGCAGCACCATGTAATGCCCAGCAGCCCCGTGCAGTGCCCAGCAGGGCTGCCTGATGCCTGGCACCCACCCGCATGCTCCACGCAGCCATTCAGCCCCTCATGCTAAGGGGAGGGCTGGGGGCTGTACCCCCACTTCTGCCAAAGCCCGGGGAGCCCCTCGAGAGGCAGCCTGGCCCCCGGATCCAGGCATTGGGTGCCAAAATGAACCACTGTCCAACCTGGATGCTGCCAGGGGGGGAGCTCAGGGCCAGCAGCATCCCTTGGGCACAAGCACTTTATTTTCAGAGCCCCCAGTTCACTCTGCCAGGGCAAAAACAGGGAAGAAAGTTGCTTTGAAGTGTATCTTTCCCCAGCCTGATTTCCTGCGGACATAAAAAGCACCCAGGGCTGGTTGGGCTGGGCACGGGAAGGCAAGAAAGGGAGAAAAATAATCCTGCATCACGCCGGCCCTGGCCCCTCCCTGGCGCTGCGCCCTCCAAACGAGCTCTTATTAGTTTGCTTGTTGTCGTTTGCCAGATCAATGGTCCATGGAGGAGTGATCGATGGAGACCCAGCCGGCTAATAGTGCCGCGCGCTTGGATGCTCGGTGCCGTGCGGGGCTCCCCGGGGAACCCCAAATCCCATCCCTCACCGGCAAGGACCACCTCACTCCCGGGGACCCATCTGGACCCCTCCAAGGGTGCTGGGGGGCCGCTGGCCAACATGGGGGATGCTCCTGAGATGGGTCCTGGGCTCTCCCCTGAGGAGGTTAAAACTGGGCAGGGGCTGCGCCTGCACCTCTCCATCCTTGGGGACACTTGGGGACACTGAGCCTGGCCACCTCCCTCCGTTTCGGCTGCGCGCTGGGCAGTGGGGAGGGAAAGTGCAGACTCCGAGCGATCAATTAATTAATTAATGGAGCGTGGCGTAACGGAGCGAGGGGTGTGTGTGTGTGTGTGCGTGTGCGCGTGTGCGCGTGTAAAATGTGTCGGTGGCTCTGCGGACATCACTGGGAGGGGAGGTGGTCCCCGCTGCCTGTCCCTTGCCTGTCCCCTGCCTGCTGGCTCTCGAGGGGTGACGGGGTGCATGGTGGGGGGACGATGGGCACGTGCTGCCCCTGGCTGCCTGCCCTCCCTCCTGCCCGCACAGGCAGCCGCCAGGGCCCTGCCTGCTGCATTCAAGCAGCGTGGGGAGTGTGTGAGGAGGGCTGGCAGGGAAGGGGGGGGGTGACAATGCGAGGCCATTAGCATTGAAAATCCATGTAAAGCAGCTGTTCCCGCTCGGAGCGTGCAGCTGGATGCGGCTCCGGAGCGGGAGCCGAGGAGCTGAGAGAGGGAGGAAAAGCTCGAGGGGGGAACCTCACGCCACGGAACATCCCCCCAGATTCCTTGGGGAACCACCTAGGGCCAGCGTGGAGGAGCCGAGGTGCTGCGGTGGGTGCGGATCCGTCCCGGGGGAGGATGCGGGATGCTCATCTCTCCCTGCTCCCTCGGCCTCCCGCCGCGCTGGGTTTTTTTCCGCTCCATTTGCCAGGGGCTGGAGCTGCTGCCTGATCGTATTTGGTAATAAATTATTAGTTCCAGTGCTTGGGAGCCCGGGAGCTCAAAATAGCTGCTTTTAAAGCGGGCGGCTGGTGCAGGTTGAGTTCAATGGCAATCTGCTCTGAAGGGCACTCCATGCTCATTAGGGGCCTTTCAAGGTGCTGGGGGGGGGCTGAAACCAAGGTGCTAAACCTGCCTGCGCCACATTTCCCGGCAGCTGCCTGCAGCGGGGACCGGGAGGGCAGCCAACAGCAATACCGAGCTCCCTCCTCGAGCCCACGCGACTCCAGGAAGGATCCTGGGATTTTTGGGGTGCTGGGAGCCCATCCCTGCCCCAATGCTGCCCGCTCCTGCCTGCCCGCGGCGGCTGCCGGCGTGTTTATTTGTCTCCAGTCCCACCAGGCAGCCAGACTGGTTCTGCTCTCGCTGCCGGAGGAGGCACCCGCTGCCAAAAAACCCGCCAGCGTCATCAGGAGCAGATGGAGAGAAGATGGCACAGACCCAGCTCCCAGCTCCCAGCCCTGCGCCAGGGATGCGGGGGGCCAGGGGGG
>NW_020799113.1:117547-122682 GCF_003259725.1 Athene cunicularia
ATGGAATGGGGGATTTGAGGGTGCGGTGGTGGCGATCTGAAGGTGCCGCGGTGGGGATTGAAGGTGCAGTGGTGGCGATTTGGGGGTGCAGTGCTGGGGACTGGGGGATGCACTATTGAGGATTTGAGGGTGCAGTGGTGAAGGCCTGGGGGTGCAGCAGGGAGGAGTCGAAGATACAATGGTGGGGGTTTGGGGGTGCAGTGCTGGGGGACCCAGGGATGCGGCACGGGGGATCGGAGGGGGCAGCAGCAGGGATTTGGGGGTGCAGTGGTGGCAATTAGGGCTGTGGCAGTGGTGCCTTGGCTTTTGGCAGCACCTTGCGAACCAGGGGGGTGCCCCCCTCCCCACCACCTTCATCAGGACGCGGAGGTCCCTGTGTCCCCCTGAAACACGCTCCCCCTTCCCGTGGGGCTCCGCTGACCCCCCCACACCGTTATTGGGGAGCAGCCCAGCCGTGAATGCCGGCGGCAGTTGGTGGCCCCCCACATCACCCTGTTTCCCACGGGCGAGCAGCTGGGGAGCACTCACTTTGTTAGAGAATCTGCCACCCCATAAGCGTGTGGGGCTGGTGCCCACCTTCTCGCTTCCCCCCCCCCAGCCCCATTGCATGAACTCGGGGCGCATTTCAGGGTGAGTGGCCAACTAAAGGGAAGGTTTTACTTGCTGTTCCCTCTCCTCATGGCGGGGATTTGGGGATCCGCTCTCCCATCCCCGGGGGGGGTCTAACACGAGCTGCTCTCGTTCGCAGGCATGAGCCATGAGCCGAAGTCGCCGTCCCTAGGAATGCTCTCCACCGCCACCCGCACCACCGCCACCGTCAGCCCCCTCACCCCCTCGCCGCTCAACGGCTCCATCGTCCCCAATGGCAGCCCGGCAGCCAGCAGCACTTTGTCCGTCCAGGCAGCACCTTCCTCCAGCTTCGCCGCTGCTCTCCGCAAGCTCGCCAAGCAAGCCGAGGAGCCCAGAGGTAGGGGATGAGGAGGAGGATGGGGACAAGGACCAGGGGTGGAGCAGGGGGGACACGCTGAGCCTCAGTGCCTTTCCCCACCGCCGTCACCCGGGAGCTGGCGTTTCCTCGCCATTTCCCAAGCTAACGTCTTTCCCTGGCGTCGTGTCTCGAGGGGGAAGTTTAGAAATTCAATTCAGCGGAGTAATCCAAACGCCACATCACTCCTGTACCCTGGGGGAAAACCTGGGAGAGCACGGTGTGGGGGGGACCTGCCCCTCCCTGCCCCCCCAGCCCCGCTCCCTCCCGCCACACTTCACCAAAATGCTGTTTTATCCTGGAGGCTCCTCAGCTCTGTTCCTTCCCCAGCCAAACTGGCTAAACAGAAAATTCGGGCACCCCTGAGATGTCCCCGTCCCTTGTCACCCCGACATGGCCCGACTGCCACATCCTCCCTCACACCCCCTGTCTCTGCTGGGGTGTGGGGTGCAGCTCACGATGGGGGGGTGTGAGCTGCTGCCGCGGTGCTGGACCACCCCAAAATCCCTGTCACCGCAGGGAACGTGTCCAGAATCACCAGGGCTGTCCCACACACGCACAGGGACACGGCCTGTCCCCAGGCGGTGAAGCATTTCACCAGAAGACTGCGGACATCATCGATTTACAACAAAACGATATTTATCCCTGGTGTTTCCACTGGTGGGTGCTCCCCATTGGGTTGTTGCCCCCCGCTTGGGCACTTTGGTCTCTGGGGAGGACACATGACTCTTTGCAAGATGGGTTTTTTTTTGCAAGGCCCTGTTTGCTGGGTCTTTTTGGAAGACCCTTCTTGCCAGACCCTTTATTTGCAAAGACCCTTTTTGGAAGATCCTTTTTGGAAGATCCTTTTTGCAAAGCCTTTCTTGCCAGACCCTTTTTTGCAAGACCCTTTTTGGAAGATCCTTTTTGCAAGGCCCTTCTTGAAAGACCTTTTTTTGCAAGGCCCTTGTTGGAAAATCTTTTCTGGAAGATCCTTTTTGCAAGACCCCTTTTTACAAGGCTCTTTTTGGAAGACCCTTTTTTGCAAGTGCCATCTGCAAGACCCTCTTCATACCTCCCCTTTCAGCCACAAAATGCCCCGGCACGACCGTGACCCGAAGCCTCTGGCATTGGCTGCTCCCGAGGAGCCACGTGGGGACTCTGCGTCCCCGTGACACCGAGGTCACCGGGTCTCAGCAATGCTTCAGCCTCGCTGGGATCTCCTGGTTCTCCTCATCTGCCTCCTCCAGAGCCCATCTGCCTCCTTCGGGGCGGTCAGTTGGGTTTGGGGGATTATTTTGCCTTTTCTTCCCCCCACACCCCATGGCTCGTGCCCCCACCGTGCTGCTCAGCCCATCCGAAGGGATGTCAGCAGGTCTTGGCATGGATTTCGTGGTGCTGGAGAGAAGCAGCCGTGTTCCCTTTGGATTTCCCCTTAACGACTGCATAGTTTGCAAAGAAAAAAAACCCCGTCCTCACCCATCCGGGTGCTCAAAGTGGCTCATCCCAGAGGATTTCAGCAGGCGTGGGTTTGGGCGTGTCAGAAAGGGGGTTTCTCTCCACGCTGTCATTTTTTTTAGCCCTGAGAAATGAATTGCTTTGCCCCCCAAATCCTCACCCCACGTTCCCTCCCACATCGGGACATGCTCCGCTGTGGCAGACGCAGCCCATGGGGTGACCGTGGGGTGATTCGCTGCCTTTTTTACCGCCTTTATGGACTGTAGGGCTGTCCTGCTCCCCCGCAGCATCCCCAGCTGCAGGGGCTCATCCCGACCGACTCCAGCTCAGCAAAGCCCCGAGAAGCCACCGAAGCCATCGCCTGGCCGGGGGCTCCAGCCTCCCGTCCTACCCCGGGCTGTCTGCGGGGTGGGTTTTATTCCCTCCCCTCTTCCTTTCTTTTTTTCCGCCCCCTCCTCCTTCAGGGTCTCAGCTGTTAATTACATTTGCCTGTCAGCCTGGGCTGCTAATCTGCTATCGCAGAGCGGAAAGCAGGAGGTCAGAAAACAAAGGTGACACCATCACACTGTGCCTCTTGTCATCTCCAATCCAGATTAGTTTCATTGACTAACTCCTGGCTGAATACCACCAGTTAATTATAACGATCACAAACCCTCCCGTTTAAAGCCACACAGCGAGAATTAAGGTTCTGAAGTAAGACTTTAGCTTCATTAATTGCCGGGCTCATTGTGATGGTATTGATTGTTAACGCTATCGCGTGGTGAGTAATGGCTTCCCAGCTCAGAGGGGATTAGGCTGCTAATTGTTGTTGGCCTTGCGCTGACAAGATAGACTTCAGTGGGTGTCAAATCCGTATCGGCGGCCTCCTTTGTCGCGGGCAGCCTTTCTCTTTCCCCGAGTCTTGCCGCTCTTGAAATGAAAGCGATTCGGAGCGACTCGGGAATATTTAATAAGGCAGGATGGCCGGCAGCGGGCTGCTCCGCTTGGCCTCCGCTCCGCCGAGCATCCTTCCCGCTGCCTGGGGATGCTCCCGCTTCCCTGTGCCCGGGCCTTTCGGAGGGGGATGGAGATGAGCTGCGGGCTCGTGGGGTGAGGAGCCAGCTTGCACGCTCAGGGCAGCTGGCTTGTGGGCTTACAGGGCGAGGAGCCGGCTTGCGCGCTCAGGGCAGCCGGCTTGCACGCTTGCAGGGCAAGGAGACACCTCGTACGCCCAGGAGAGCTGGCTGGCGTGCTGAGGAACTGACTTGCACGCTCAAAGGAACCGGCTTGCACGCTTGCAGGGCAAGAAGCCGGCTTGCACGCTTACCAGAGCCGGCTTGCAAGCTTGAAGGGCAAGGAGACACCTTGGGCTCTCAGGGCAACCAGCTTGCACACTTGCAGGGCAAGGAGCTGGCTTGCACACTCAGGGGAGCTGGCTTGCACGCTTGGAGGGGACAAGGCCCCTCCCGGTACCAGGCTCAGCGCTGAAATGGGGGGAGCATCATCTCCTCTTGGCTGACATCCTGCAGTGACCACGAGCCACCCCTCCTCAGTGGCCAGTAGCCAGTCCCGGCCGGCACGTCAGAAACCTTCCCGTTGGTGCAGACTCCAGGCTGGTGGGAGCAGGGTTTTGGGGGGTAGGAGCCCCCCCAAGCTGCCTGGCTGGGTTGTAGGAGCAGGCGATGTGCCGCGGAGCAGACACCGGGCACCGTGTGCCCTAGTTAATGTTGGATTTGTATTTCTGCTCCAGCTTTGCTTTTCTACCCACATCGCATTCTCCGCTTTAATTCCATTTTTGTTGTTCCCTTGGAAATATCGCCAGCGTCCCCGGGGTGGGTATAATTTAAAACACAGACGTATTATGCAAATAAAGCCAAAGCCTTGCCCAAGGGTTACGGGGAATCGCTCCTTCATCCCAGCCTCTCCGAGTGCCCTGGCTCGTGCGCGGCGACTTTTGCAGCCGGATTAAGGCGTCCGCGGGTTGGGCTGGAGAAGATGTGGCTGCCCGGGGTTGGCATCGCAGCGCTGGCGCTCGTGCCAAGACGAGCAGCACGGGCAGGGCTCACTGCGCCCGTGAAGGGCTTTACAGGAGGTGGGGGGGTGTTGGAAGTCCCTGTTATAGATGGGAGCAAGAAGGTGCCTGTCCCAGTGTGTGGGGAGAAGCCTTTTAGCAATGGAAAGAACCTCCCTTGGGACGGGGCTCACTGGGACACCCCGGGATGGGAGGGTGAGGGTCCAGCCTGGGCGGCTGGAGGGATGCTGACCCCCCTGCCTGCATCCCCGTGCCCCATCCCTGGTCCCTGCAGCGGGGCATCCCACCAGGGGATGGCTTCAGCTTGGTCAGAGCATGGTTTTACCTGGTGAACAGCTGCCTTTTTCCCCGCCTAACGAATTTTTAATTTAATTTCAGGGTCTTCGATAAGCAGCGAGTCGTCCCCGGTCTCCTCGCCGGCCACCAACCACAGCTCCCCCGCCAGCACGCCCAAGCGTGGCCCCATGGGTCCCATCATCGTGCCCCCGGGGGGGCACAGCGTGCCCAGCACGCCGCCCGTCGTCACCATCGCCCCTACGAAGACTGTCAACGGGGTCTGGAGGAGCGAGGGTAGACAGGTATGGCTGGGTTCGGGGGGTGTCTGAGCCCCCCCCGGCAAAGATGGAGGTGTGGGGTGCCATGCACGGCACTGAGGGACCACAGGGCTGCCCCCCCCGCCCCATTTTGTCCCTTCTCCTCCCC
>NW_020799113.1:122732-124683 GCF_003259725.1 Athene cunicularia
TTTTTCCCCCTCCTTGAGCATCCTTGTCTCCTCAGGATGGACGAGTCGTACTGCCTGTCGGCGCTGCGGTCGCCCTTCTACCCGCTGCCAGCGCCGGGCTCGCTGCCACCCCTGCACCCCTCGGCCATGCACCTGCACCTCTCGGGGGTCCGGTACCCCCCCGAGCTCTCGCACTCCTCCCTCTCCGCCCTGCAGTCCGAGCGCATCTCCAGCCTGGCCGCCGAGAGGTACGGGGAGGGGGACGATGGTGGCGGGTGGGTACAGGCATCTTGAGGGGGTTGTTTGGAGGTTGGTGGGTTTTTTCTTTTTTTTTTTTTGGCTTTTCTTTGCAGGCTGCAAATGGATGAAGAGCTGCGGCAGAGGGAGCGGGAGCGCGAGCGGGAGCGAGAGAAGGAACGAGAACGGGAGCGGGAACGTGAGAAAGAGCTGGAGCGGGAGCGGGAGAAGGAGCGAGAACGGGAGCTGGAGAGGCAGCGGGAGCGCGCCCGGGAGAAGGAGCTCAGCATGGTGAAAGCCATGGAGGGGCCCTTCCTCCCCGTGGCCGAGCTGCACGGGCTGCGGGGGCACCCGGCCGAGGAGCGGGGCAAGCCCGTGGAGCCGCTGGCGCCCGGCAGAGCAGGTAACGTCCCCACGGGTGACGCTGCGGGGGGGCCACCGCCTTCAGGCACAGCTTGCCACGGTCCCCTTTCCCCTCCAGATGGCAAAGCCGAGGGGGTCGGAGGCTGCGGGAGGCAGCTCGGGGTGGAGCTGGGCTCTCTCGGCTGCCAGCTCGCTTGCCAAAAGCCCAGCTGCCGCGGCTCTCGAGGAGGCGGCGCGGTGCCTGTGCCATCTGACTGGGCCCGGGGCGGCAACGCGCCCGGTGCCACGGCACGCCTGGCAGCTGGGCTGGCAGCAAGCAGGCAGCCCCTCCATGCCGCGCAGGCAGGGGAGCTCCGGGTGCCTCCTGCCTGCAGGCATGCCCCTGCGGTGGGGGGGACACCCTTTGCACCCCAAAAGACCCTGATAGCCAACGATGGTCGCGGGTATCCCCCCGGCTTTCCACTCCCTGACTCTCCGGCACTCCTTTTCCAACTCAGAGAAACTCAAGGACTCGGTGCTGCCGACGCCAAAGCCCATCCAGCACCCGCTGCACCAGCCACCAGCCTCGCACCACCCCGTGCCCAGCCTCATCCCCAACCACAACGTGTTCCCGCTGCCGGGGAGCAGCGCGGCCACGGCGCTGCTCATCCACCGCACCAACGAGGAGGAGAAGTGGCTGGCCCGGCAGCGCCGGCTGCGCCAGGAGAAGGAAGATCGGCAGTCCCAAGTCTCAGAGTTTCGACAACAAGTCCTAGAACAGCACCTCGACATGGGGCGCACCCCGAGCCAGCCTGAGCCTGAGCACCGCCCCGAGCACCCCAGGTAGGGATGTGCTGCCAGTCCCGCTCCGGTGACAGAGCTTCCCCCTAAAACCTCATGGCGTTTTCCCACACCGCAGCTGTAATATTGATCAGATTTTCCCCCATTGCACCCCCCCTAGCTGGCTCTGGCCCCCCCCGTTAGGTAGCCAACATCCCATACCCGTGCCCCTCGCTCCTTGCACGTCCCCGTGAGCAGAAGCGGCCGCGCTCGGCCGGCGCCAGCAGGTCCCCGTCAGGCGGTGCCAGCCAGGCCGGCTGTGCTGGCAGCGCCGGGCGATGCTGGTGCCTGACATCTGCGCGGCGGCAGGCGACGAGCCCGGGAGGTGGCCGAGGGCCAGTGGCGAGTGGCCAGGTGCTGCCCAGGCACCCGGCACCGCTAATTGCAGCTCCCCGCCGTGCAGCGGACCCGGGCGGTGGGATGCTCTGTTTTGGGAGGGAGAGGGGCCGGGGGGCGCCCGCCCCGAATGCAGGTGGTTTGGGGAGGCAGAGGAGCGTGTCCGCACCCCCTGATTGACAGGGGCTCGCTCACCCCCAGCTCTGAGCGCTTAAGC
>NW_020799113.1:133802-138915 GCF_003259725.1 Athene cunicularia
ACTCGCTGCTCCACTCGCTTTTTCCCTTGGCGGGTGCTGGGGGGGTGGTGGGAGGGGGGGGGAACGAGCCAGGGATGGAAAATCATCAGCAATTTATCCCCCGCCACCGCAGCGCTGCGATGAGGCCCTGGGCAGGAGCCTGGCTGGGATGCAGCCCCGCTTGGTGGCAGCTCCTGGACTGACTTTCCCCCCCCCATACCAGCCCGTAATCACATTTTTTGGACCAATTTCTCCAAATTATTCCCACCGGGGCCGTGGCGAGCAGTCGTGTCTGCGTGTATGTACCCCGTGCAGAACTGCTCGAGCAGCTGCGCCAGAGCCTGGGGCGGAGGGGGGGCGCTGCGAGGAGGGAAAGGCAAGGCAGAGCCTGCTGGGGGCAGTTTAGATGCTGTGAAAGAAAACAAAACAACACCCCAAAAAGGAGAAAAAAAAAAAAAAATTCCCTAAACATGTTCTAAGTGTACTTGTTTGAATTAATTGTAATGTAATATATTATTTGTTGAATGTAGTAATTAGGTATTTATGAATATATTGCTGTAATTTCTGAAAACATCCAAAAAACCAAAAAAATTAAATAATAAACTCTTCCACACTTGACGGCAAAGGATCGTTTCTCCCCCAGCGGCGATGGGAACGCAGCCCCGCTCCAAGCATCCCCCAGCCTCGCCCAGGGCAGCTCCTGCCCTCGCCAGCCCGCGGGCAGCGCGGGGGGAAGGCAGGGCAGGCAGGGCACAGATGGCAGGCAGGAGCCTGGCCCAGATGCTCGGGGAAGGGCAGCGCTCAGGGCTTGCCACCGTTTCCCCCCCGCCGCCCTCGCCCCTAATAATTACATCTGCCATCAGCACAGCAGCCCGACGCCGGGGAGGATCCTGCCCTTGCCTGTCGGGCTGCCGCAGGGGAAGGGGGTCGGAGCCAAAGGAGCAGAGCTGTGGGTTTTTCCAAGCATTGTTTAACCCACGTAGGCTTGATGCACAGCGTGCGACAGAACCCAGGGACTAATTTGATGCTGCTCACTCAGCTGCAATTATTTTTTTTAATTTATTTTTTTATACACACAGTCTCGGATTTTTTTTTTTTAAAAAAAAAAAAGAAAAAGCTAGACACATGATATTACAGCCTGGCTTCCGAGAGGGAAAACCATTTTCTTTTGTCCTTCTCCAAAGAGCAGATGGATCTGCTTCCCAGCTGATCTCCCCAGCAGAGCAGCAGACACCTCTCACTGCCGGCACAGCTTCCCCCTTTTTCAAGCCTCTGAGAAAATTCATGGCGAAGCACCGCCTAGAAATTTATTGCTTTTCAAGCCAGTGTGTGGCCTGTGCTGCCCTCAGAAGTTCCCTCTATGAAGTACACCCACACTCTCCAGGGCGGAGAGATCTGCCTGACATCACTCGACAGCAACCTCGCGCTGGCAAGCCACCACCTGCACCCAGCAGAGCTCTGAACCCAAGAAAGAGGCCCACGGCTGCAAAAAAGGGACCGTGCAGGGACACTCCTGGGCCCACGGCTGCAAAAAGGGACCGTGCAGGGATGCTCCCGGGAACCACGGCAGCTCTGGAGCACTGCCCACCTGGCCCTGCTCTCTCCCCTGCCTTGGTGCAGCCTGGGTGGCTTTGGGATATTGGTGGAGGGCGGTGGAGGCTGGCCAGGGGGAGGAGCAGGGCCTGCTCCCTTCCACTGCTCTCTCCTGGGAGGTTCTGAGGGCTGGCCTGGCCTGTACCTCAGAAATCCTGCGAGTCGGTGCTCTCGCTAGGCTGGAGGTTAGTCCGGAGCTTATACATGTGATCTAAAGCTTGAGTAAGGAAAGTCCCAGTCGTGTTGATCTCCATCAGGGTTAAGTTATCCAGCTAAAAGAGAAAAGAACAGAATTTTGGGGAAAAGCCCTGTCGCAGCAGAGGACAAGGAATGCAGAGAGCAGCTCTGCAGCCCACACTCTCCCTTCAGTGACACCCCAAGGGCCCGGCCCTGCAGCACAGGAGCACTGAGAGCACCATTTCCACCAGGCACGGGGAGCTGCGAACCAGCCCATAAAGCGAGGTTTCAGCATATGGCTTTAGTTCCCAACTGACGTAGCCACAATCCAGGAAAAAAAAAAACATGCCCCAACCAGCATTTTTCACGAGCAGCTCTCATCAGTCACAAGCCCACACAATCGCACGGCATCTGGAATCCTCCCAGCACAGAGCTGGCAAACCTCGCCCCGCGCGTCCCCGCCGCACCTTGGCGTGAGCTTCCTGCTGCCTGACGAAGCTGTCCGCAGAGAGCCGCAGCTTGGCGAGCCGCGTGTCCCAGGTCTCCTTCACCAGCGTCCGAATCTCATCCGCTTTGGGGATGTTGTCCGAGGCACTAGAGGAGGAGAGAGAAGAGCAGAACAGGCTGATGAGGGACTCGTACGTTATGTCACCGGTTTAAGTCACGCTGGCAGCTCTTCAGCCCTCTGAGGCACGAGCCGAACAGTTTGCTATAGAGAAAAAAAAAAAACAACCTGCAACTCAACATTAAAATCCAGCCTGGTACTTCTGCTGCTGGGATTTCTGGGATAGTTTATTTACCCAGGAATGCTCAGCTCTGATGCAGCATCTGGTTCTCACTAGAATCCTTCTGCTCTTTAATTGCCCAGCTGGTACGAGGTACACGGAGGGCCAATAACCCGGCCAAAGTCACAGGCAGCCAGGGAATTGAAAGGACTCGGCTGTGATTAGAGCCCCGGCTCTGTGCTCTCGTGGCTTTATCAGAGAGTATTAAGTTGAAAGGACTGTACGAGTTGTGCCACATCCTCCCATTAAGGCAATTCAGCGCTGCCATAAGGACCTCGAGAGATCAGATCAATTCACACGGACAGAGCTGTCAGGGTTATTCTAGCGTGAGGGAAGGAGCCGCACGCCAAGAGCGTCATCTCCAGAGGAAAAGCCAGTGCTTAAATGATCACCCCGCCGTAATTGAGGGCTTAAAGTCAGAAGAGCCTGCGCTGAGAAAAATACCAGCCAGCACATTTTACAAGTGAAATGCCTCAGCAGGCAGGAGTTCAGACTCGGAATATCCCTGGTCTCCTGCTTCTCAGGCTGAGGAAAGAGGAGCTTTCCTCCTGAAGGAGAGCCAAGGAAGAAGCCTGGAGGGTTCAGGCTGCTGAACAGATTGCAGCCACGGAACGCGCTGCCGATCCTCAAGGCCTCTACGCTTAGCTGCCGCTCAATAAAGCAGCACAGCCCCAATTATCAGGCCACAGAACAAGCAATCCCCAAGTTACTGAAATGCAAAGTTACCATGAGAAAACTGCTGCAACGAGATCTTGGCACGCTGTGAAATAAACCTCCATTAACTCTCACTTTCCCACCGCCCTCTGGGGTTGCTGCCAACGAAAGCTTGAAAAATTGTCTATGCAAGCATGTACTCGGGCAGAAACTGTTACAATACATTTCCTACTTACTAGTTTAACAGCAGCTTTGTGAGTTCCATATAATAGGGACTAGGCATTGGAGTGAAGGTGTCCTCTTTACGTTCCTGGTCCCGGATTTCCTCCAGTTTTTCTAAAATACAACCAGGAATGGTCAGGCATTGCCAGGCCTCTGACACTACAGGCATATTTTCAGCCCTCCACTTAGGAAAACCCATGTGCTATTTCTATAGGACCGACTCTATGTCCAAGCTTAAATCAACGTGCGGACAGAAAAAGGTTTCTGTAATGCAGACACGTGGGTGCTGACAGGGACACTGAGGCCACGCTTAGCACAACATGCTGGGAGGGGGGTTCTACACCAGTTTGATCCCCAAACCCATCATCTGCTGAGACACAGTCCCTTCACCCACACAGCACTTGTGCTAACTAGCATTTGTGCCCTTGAATTAATAAAGCGGGGATGCTTGGTGCAGGCCTCCCTCTGACTGCAGCTCCACTGGTGTTTACTTCTTCTCTCACAGTTTCCCTTGAGACGACAAAAGGAAGGGTGCGAGGATTCTCCCTTTTTAGAGGGTGAGATGATTTTCCAATGCCCTCAAGGAAAATGATTTAATGGAGTGAATGAACCAGTGATTAACAGACATATGTGCTCTCCAAGGTCCCTCTCTTCACAGAGAGTCATCCAAGGTCCCCAAAGCTCTTTCTGAACAAGCCTTGTGAGAGATGCAAGTGCTGCTCAGAAAGAGCAGCAACCACTGCTGAAGAGGAATGTCAGGATGGGGGATTCAATCTCATCCTTGTTCTTCCTCCTCACCAGAGGAACAGAAGTTAAATGCCTGACTTAACTGGGAAGATTACATCTTCTGTAAATATAAAGAATTATATAATAATATAAAGTGGTGGAACATTAGATCCTTCTCTCTGAGTTACTTGGTGTTTGTTGAATTAAGCTTCCCACTAATGGTGAAAATCAGAGATTATTTTTTTTTTTAAGTCAGTGTTTCTGCTGCACCCACTGAAGCCCAGGGCCGAATCCACCACCCTTACCAACATCCATCCATTCCGGAGGAATCAGCCGACACTTCTGCCTCTGCTTCAGGTTAATGGCCAACCAGACAGGCACTTCCACTGGTAAGCCAGGATTGAAAGGACCTAGATCTCCCTGGAAAACAAATTGAAGATAAGAGTAAGGCAGCAGTGAGGGCTCAGGCACCACAGAACTTGTCTGCTAATTTGGCCTCAGCCATCTCTAGGGACTATGAGTTTCCAGGGGGAGTTTGAAAAGCCTGAGTCAAATAGCATCTGAATTTGCTCTTCTCGCTTCCCAGAATTCTCGCTCTCAGGCTTTTCCTCCTCTCCCTTGAGAAGCAATAACGAACATTTCCGGTACATTTTCTATTTCAAAGCGTTTCACAGAAGTTATAGGCAGAAATTACATCTATCCTGGAAACGCAGCCCCCCAGGCTCAGGTCGAGGTGCCTTCAGAGACAGGCAGCAGCAGAGCAGAGCTTGCACCACCAGCGCTGCAGACCCCGGCACCCGCTGCCAGAGCTGGGGGCTCAGCACCAGGGCAGCCTGTCACCCCCCGCCGCCCTCAGGCACGGCACAGGTGCCAGGGGCTGCGCCGCTCACTGCAAAAGCGCCAGAGATGGGGGGGGGACAGTACTGACCCCCCTCCCAAACCTCCTGGGGGGTTGCCCTGCCCCCTCCCCCAACCCC
>NW_020799113.1:138965-145656 GCF_003259725.1 Athene cunicularia
GGGGGGACCAAGGGGTGGGGGGTGGGGAGAAGATCAGGTGTGGGGCTGTAGCATCCCACCCACCTCCCTCCATGTCCAGCTCAACCCCTTACGAGCCACTAGAGAATCCACACCCACTCCCAGCAGCCAGCTGCAGCCTCGCACCTCCTCCCCATCCTGGATTTGGGGGTGTCTGATAGAGGCGGAGGCCGCAGCCCCCCTCCTCCCCAAGCCTCCCCGGGGAGCAGATCGCTTTAATCTGCTTTTTTAATCAGGAGAAAAGCCCCGCGTGGCGCAGGCAGCAGCCAGGGAGGTTTCAGCTCTTCCCAAGCAGGAAAATGCCCGGAGGGGACAGACACTGATATTTTTAATCTCTTTTTAATTAAGGATAAAGCGCTGCCTTACATAAGGGAGCTGGAAAAGGGCAGGGGGGTGTGTGTGTCTTTTATTTTATTGCAGACTCCAAGCTTGTTGGAGAGGTTTGGAGGGGTGGGGGGTTATTTCGGGGCTATGTCCCGGCTTTGGGGAAGATGTAAGGCAGGATGGGGACTCTCTGCCTGCCTCTGTTTCCCCTCTCTGGTCACCCCGTGTCCCTGGGTTGGGCTGGGAGGGTCTGTGGGACCCTCAAATCCCCCAACCCCACCCACAGCATCTCTGACATGGGAGGGGGGCACATTGGGTGACGCATTCCCAGCTGTGCCCCTCACAGCCAGCATCTCACGTAGGGTTTGGGCTTGGGAAAAGCCAGGGAAAAAGCAGCTCTGCATCTGAGAGGGATGCTCATTAGCTCCATCCCTAATGACCCCGAGGATGATTAATATGAGCTGCTCAGGGGTCAGCGCTGGGACACAGAGCTAATGGGAGACGCAATATCCAGCCTTAACCCTGCTCACCCGGAGCAGCGAGGCCAGGAGCGCTAAAAGCTCCTGCTTTCCTCTCCCTGCAGACATATCTCAGCCAAACCCCGTTACAGAAAATAAAGTTTGGGAGAAAGCAGCAGGATTGAAAGCTTCTGGGTTGGAATAGTGCTGGGGGGAGCAGAGCAATGAAGGATAAAGGATGCTTGGGGTCAGCCCAGAGCTGGGGTACCCCAGGTCCCGGCCTCCGGGCTGGCTCCAAGCATCCCATCCATGTACCCCCGAGCATCCCATCCATGCTGGCTCTTTCCCACCTCTAAGGAACCCCCAAACTGATGTCTTGAGGGATGCCATGAGCCCAAAGATCCTCCAGATGCAGGAGAAAGCACAGGACCAACCGGACCCTTTATGTTTTTATAGGACTGGGGTAGGGGATGGGGAAAGCAGCTCTGGGGCAATGCACGAGCAACAGCTCACCCGCGAGACTTTCTTAAATGCCACCAGGATGCCAACCCACACCAATCCTGCCCGCAGCAAAAACACCTAAAGCTGCTCCATGCACAACCATCCCCCTGATGCCTTCCTGGAGCAGGAGAGACCCCAGCACCCACCCAAACCTACCTTTCAGGCAGGATAACTTGAGGCCCATGTTTTCATCCTCTTAGCAGGACCCAGCTCTCCAGCCCCACCGCCGGTCCTGGCCGCTGGCGCTGCAAAAAGAGAGGCGAGGGTTGCGGGAAGCGATGCTGGGAGGAAGGAGAGTGAACTGGATTGCTCCCTAAAGGCACGCACCTATGCGTGCGTATGTATTTATCTATAGGCGCCTGGGCATAACAGGAAGCACGGCTGCTCGGTAGCAAAAACCGCTTGTGATGTCACGGCGTTTCAGTGACTCAATCTCGGCCGCTGAGTTTTGGGAGGAACTTTTTGGGAGGGCAAAGAAGGAGCCTGTTGCTGGCTCTGTGTGCGTGTGTGTCTCATCCTGGTTTCTCCGCTCCCGGGGTCAGCGCTGCAAACGTTTGCAGGTGAGAAGGTCACGAGAGGAAGGAATCAGGTTGTTATTTGTGAAGGCAGTGGGTGTTTGCAGAGAAAACCCCGAGCCCACACGCAGGAAATAAAGGGATGCTCGGCTGCAGCGTTGCACCCGGGGCTGCCTCCCTCGGGGCTGAGCCGAGCAGCCGGTGGCAGTGGTGCTGCTGGGGAGCACGTGGTCCTGCTCCGTTTGGGCATCCCCGACACCCCGGGAGCTTGCAGGTGGATGATTGCCATGGCAGGACATTGCTTTTTTTAATCAGCTGAAAATGATTCTGGGCAAAAAATCACTTTACTGGGAAATCTGCATCCCTCCTGCCCACAGCTGCTGGGAAAGGCTTATTGGGATGAGGGTTAGTGACTCATTTTGGCTCTTCCAAGCCCCAGGGCATGCAGAGAGCCAAGAAAACTCTCCACTTCCCCTGCCTGACCTCCACCACGGCTTTACTTCACCTTTCCAAGCAGCCCTGAGGTGGGCTGGAAGCAGCCTGCAAGGGGAAGCGGGAACTTACCATTGCTGGTTTTAATTCTGCATTTTTTTATCAGCTCCCCACAGACACCCCCGTGGCCGAGGAGCCAGATCGGGGCTGGGAGTGGAGCCCCCCTCTGGCACCCCTACTTTGCAACTATTGTGGCAGCTGGTTAAATATCAATAAACTTGTTTTGAGGCGTTTTCTGATTTTTGGCACCTGCTGGTAGCTCCCACTACCAGCCAGCTCAGCCACACGAGGCTGAAGTAGGGTTGGGTGGGGGACACCCAGCCCCACAGTGTAGCGGGGTGGGGGTCTCCTCTGGGACCAGACCCCCATGGCCAAGCCCTTGCAGGGCACAGCAGCCCCCTCCCCACCATCGCTGGCTTTTAGCCCTGTATCCCCGCCACGGGTAAACACCAGCACCACTTGCTTGTGACACCAGGACAGATGCTCGGGTAGAGAAATCACTCCCTCCTCCCTCCCCCAAGCCCTCTGACAGGATTTCATCAGGATTTCTGGTGGTTTGTTCTGGGGCTTCGACTTCTCTCCTGTGCTGGCACCAGGCCAAGAAGCATTTGCATCCCCGATGAGTTCATGCTCCAAAAACCCCCAGACACTCATGGCAAGTGTCACTAGAGCCGTGGCCGTGCTGCCCGGGCAGAGGGGGGACACTGGAGTGCGCCGGGGAGGGGGAGCGAGGCCGAAACCAGCCCGCGGTGCTCCGAGGGGGTGACACTTACCCGGTCCCGGGAGCCAGGGGCACGATGCCCGCCGTTGCATCCCACCTCCCCACCGTGCCTGGCTGCTCTCGGATGCAGGAGGGGAGCCAGGGCGTGAGGCTGGGTGGGGGGGTTCCCACTCAGGACCAGCCGTGCCCTGGGAGGGCGGGAGGAGGTTGCAGCGAGACGGTTTGGATTTTTGCAAGGTTGGTTACTAACCTGGTTAATCAGGTTAGCGGAGAACCGGCTCCTCCCATCCATCCCCCCCTCCAGCCCCATCCGAGCCCAGCAAAGCCCTTGGGTGAGGAGGAAATGCAGCTTTACTCTCACCCCACTGCACAATCCAGCCTGGTGCTGAGACAGAGAGGAGCAGGAGCGCTCCTCGCCTGCAGCCGAAGCCCTTGGACCACTGAGCACCCCTACAAGCAGTCAGAGGGGCTACCAAGTGCCTAGAAAGGCAAGTAGTGGTTTGGTAGGAGGGTCCCACACCCAGCTCTGGCAGGACCCATCAGCATCCCTGAGGTTCTAATGTCTAGAAAGCAGCGACGCTCCCAGCCTCTGGGAGCACTGTCACCAGCTTCCAAAAAGGGTCTTTTCCTTGTCCACCAGCTTCCAGAAAGGGTCTTTCCCCCCGTGTCCTGTCTGACCTGCCAGCCTGAAAACCAGCCGGGCAGTGAGAACAGCCCCAGGCAGAGGGTTTCTCACCATCCCCAGGATGAGAGCTCCGGTTTGGGTACCACCCCACTGCGAGGATGCCCGGGTGAAGGCTCTGCCTCCGGAGCGGCCGCCTTTGCTTGCATTAAAAGCAGCCAGAGGCTTTTTCATGTTCACCTCCTCCGCAATTAAGAGGCGAGGCCCCGAGACGGCTCCTTTTCAGACAGAGCTGAAAAGCAGCGGTTCACATCCAGGGCGCCGGCGTGCGGGGAATGCCAGCCGCACATTAAATACCCCGTGGCTGCAGGCAGGAACGAAGGGAAAGCTTTGAACTTCGCCTGGAGATCGGAGCAAACTGATCCCAGGAGCTTGGGAGGTCTCCGGCGAGATCAGAGCCCCACGCATGAGACCAAGCCCTGCTGGGACAGGCATAAAGGCGAGCAGGGAGGGGAAACAAGTGGTTTTGCTCCAGTTTCTGCTGGCCTGGTCCTGCTGTGTTTGCTGAAAATCACAGATATGGAAAGGGCTGATTTCCTTCCCAATCTGGCTCCTCTGATTTATCAAATAACTGAGTTATTGCACAGCTTCAAGCTCAAAAGCTGAGCAGATGGCACGGGGAAAAGGCTGCAGCCCCAGCTGCAGGCACTGGTGCTGGACATAGAGGCCAGGGCAGAGACGTTTGCAACCCGTGGCTCCAGTTTTGCTCCAGAAAAACAAATTAATTGGTTCATGACCTTTTTTTTTTTTTTTTTTTTTTTTTCCTCTTCAGCTACAAAATCCAAGAGCTAAAGGACAAGATCTGAGCCAGAGCCTGCCTGGTAAGCCAGGTCTTTCCAGGTCCCACCCCAACCTCAGTGCATCCTCCAGGGCCAGGGACCCCTCCCTGGCAGCACAAACCCAGTCTGAGCAGCAGCAATCCCCCCTCCACAGTAGTTATTTTGATGCCTCTCTCCAAAACTACCTGTTTGCTGCTGTTGAGTGAGAACAAACGGCCCCAAACCCAGGAGGGCTGGATTTAGCCTGGCCTGGAGCAGCAGTTATTGCTAAAACCGTGAGCGACTGAAAGCGATGGCTCGCTGCGGCAGGGAGGCAAACATAAATATCAGCCTGCTAAAATAACTGTGGTTAGCTCTGCGGGCTGCAGCGCTGCTCCAGCTGGCGTGGTGACACCCGATAGGCACAAACACAGCATCGTAACACCCCTTCCTCTCCTCCCCACGGCCTGGGAAGCAAAGACACCCTTGGGCAAGTACATAGGGTGGGGGTTAGCCACGCTGGGGACAGCCTGAAGCCCCTTGGGCGTGGAGCCCTGTTCACCACTGGAGAAAGCTCCCGGGTGACCGGCGTTGGGCAGATCAGAGTCTTGAGCGCAGGAGCGGCCCCATGGGGCAGATATCCCCTTTCCATGGGCACCACAAGACCCTCATGCAGCCTTGCTCTGCTCCATGTCCCTCCCAGGAGCTCCTGGTGCCCATGGCAGGGCAGGGCTGTGGCATCAGGGCAACTGGCCAAACCCCACCAAGAGCCAGCAGACCAGGGGGAGGAAGAAGACAGGCTCATAAAGCTTCCTTGGTGGGTCAGTAAGGGCTGGCTGACCTCCTCGGGTGAAGACTTGTCTCTCCAGACCAGGCAACCACCCTGGGTGGTCCCTCTGATCTGCCTGGTGACTGGTTTCCAGTTCTGGCAGCTGGGCTGCTCCTCTCCCTGTGCTCAGCGAGGCCCAACCCACCAGCCCCATCCTGCCCTGGCACAGAGGAGGGTGGAGGGGGCTGAAGCACCGACGAGGGGGTGAGGACAGAGGGTAGCCTCCCAACTTCACTGGAAGGGGAAAGGCAGGGTGAGCTCACGGCTTCCCAGACGCCAGAGGAACCACAGGGAGAGGGACGTGTTTTGCAAACACCGGCCACAAGAAAAGCTTTGGCTGGAGAGCCCACTGCGGAGCTGCTCTGCTGGCTCCCGTCGAAGGAGCTGCTCCTGCAAACACCAGCTGGGCTTGTTTTAGAAAAGAGGGAGGGGAAGCAGCTTTCTGGGTCACCCAGTCCCAGGGTCTGCTAACGCAGGTGACACGTCAGCCTGGCTCTGTGCTAACGCAGCGACGAGGCCGCCTGCTCCCCGCTTCTGCCCCGCGTCTCTTCTGGTCCAAGCAGGGCAAAGGGCTCGTTCCAGCCTGGCTCAGAAATTTTCCTAGAAGGGGATATTGCATGGGACTTGCTGAAGCCTGGAGGTGGGAAAAGAAACTCCCTCCCGGAGCTGCATGCTGGGGGAGGCTCGCAGCCACCCCGGGCGGGCGAGCGGCACCCGGAGGGGATGCCAGGCACGGGAAGGGAGGAGGATGTCACGAGGAAGCAGCTGAAGATTCAGACTCCGGGGAAACTGGAGCAGCTCCAGCATTCCCGAAGCACAGGTTCTTGGCAGGACCAACGGAACAACCAGCACGAACCGTGCAGGCAGCAAACACCCCCAAAGAAAATCCACCGGGCCGTGGCAGCGGCCCTCACCGGCCAGCCCGGAGCTGCTGCGGCGGTGGGGAGGAAGCAAAGCGGGAAACGCACACGTACCTGAAGCACAAAACCAGAGCGAGCCGGGCTCTCCTGCCAGACCTGCATCCAGAGCAAACCACCTCCCTGCCGGGCATGGATTCAGCGGGCGGCTGGGAGGCCGTGGCGGGGAACTGGCTTAGGAACCTGGCCACGGCTGCCGCGCTTCCCGGCTCGCTGAACTCCAGGTTAATCTCGGCCCGGCTTTCCCTTTTTATCCCCTGGTACAACCTCGATACATTTTTTCAATTAGGTCCATCTTTTAAGCTCCAGAGCGCATTTCTAGGAAGGGCTGCGTTGTTTCTCTTGGCCCTCATGGGCTGATGCTGCGCAGAGCGGGACATGCCTGGCACCGATCCTGCCCGCATCCAGCTAAATTGCTGCCACGCTGCAGCCGGTGCGGCGCTGCCTGGAAGCACTCAAGGAGTTACCCATTACCC
>NW_020799113.1:145706-157788 GCF_003259725.1 Athene cunicularia
GTAGTGTTCCCTCTCTGCCTCATCCCAGCTCCGGCAGGTTGCAAAGTGCCCAGCTCACCGTACAGCCACGCAGAGGCACGGAACGCTCTCGCCTTTCGCACGGTCCCGTTAGCGGAAACCCCCGCCAGCAACCTGCCTCCGTCCTCTCCAAATCCGTCTCCGCCGCCTTTCACAGGGCGACGGCTGAGAACCAAAGGAAAACATGCAGCTAGGGTGTATTTTGGATGAGAAGGCTGGGTGAAAATGTGGTCTAAAAGCGACAGTAAAAAAAAAAAATAAATCGATAAAGTCCTCAGAGGATACTTCGGCACAGCCACGGGAAGGCTGGTTGCAGGGTGATGGGTAAAGCAAACGAGGAGTTTGTGGCGCAGAAGTACGATGTGTTGAGATGTTTAACTCAAGTCGGGAGTACAGGAGCCCGGGCAGGACGGGAAGGAAGCAGCTTGCTCAGCCCGGTCTGCCCGATCCAACCCAGCTCCCTTACAGCTCCTACGAGCAAGGGTGAGCGACCCAGCTCCGCTCCAGGAGCCGAATGAAAACCCAAACTAGAAGAAGCACAGATCACAAATGCACGCTGAGCACATTTCCCCTCGAGGCCATTTTCCAAGCTGCAGTCGACCGCAAGTCCACCCCGCTAACAGCCTCCTCCATTAGCATTGGCGGGCTCCTTCCGTATCGGTAATGCTCTCCATCCACCCCAGCATCTCCAGACGTTTTACAAATAGCAGCAGCGGCAGAGTGCAGCGATTAGGCCTCTCGCCAGGGAGCAAAGAGACCCTGGTTTTGCTTCCTGCATCTGTCACTGTCACTTCTCCTCGCCGTGCATCTCTGCCACTTCCAGAAGAAATTCTTGGGGGCAGGGGGCTGTCTCTCACGGGGCTGGGCGCTGCACATCTCTCTGTCCCCGGCTCCAGCTGTGCCAGGAGAAGAGGTTGTGGCTCTTCTGGTCCCATCAACTGAACCACTCGTTTGCCTCCCGCACCAATAATGAGCTGAAACAGGTTACGTGGTGGGTCTTTGCTGGTTTTTCATGCTGACATGGGGTAGGGAACATCCTACAAGCAGCTCAGCCAGCAGATGGGAGGGAGAGAAGGGGGGAAAAAAAAAAAAACAACCTAAAGCAGCAGACTGCTCCG
This sequence comes from Athene cunicularia, assembly GCF_003259725.1. Taxonomy (NCBI): domain Eukaryota; kingdom Metazoa; phylum Chordata; class Aves; order Strigiformes; family Strigidae; genus Athene; species Athene cunicularia. The sequence goes on from NW_020799113.1 coordinate 146,843, forward strand.
CTCGCTGAACAAATTAAAAAAAAAAAAAAAACCAACCCAAAGCCCTCACATACGCACACAGCAATGAGCTCAGAGAGAAAACAGTACCAGTATGTTCCCCCGGGAACAGGTATCTCACTTGTGTGTGCGAGCAGCTGGTCAGACAGCCCTTGGCTCTTGCCACCCCTCTGCTCTTCACAGCGGTGACACTGCACAAGCCAGGAGCAGCAGAGGCTGTTCCCAACATGCATCTAGCCCCAACCAGCCACCGATTTGCCAAGAAATTTTAAGGCAGTGTCATTTCTTGATGAAAATAATGCCTAAGGCCCCCCAAAACTCTCTGCTCCCTTCTCAAGCTGGTGTTTCTGACCACAGCTGGAAGCTCCCTGGGCCATCAGTTGGTGGCACAGGTGGGGACATGCCTCGTGCCTCAGGTCACTCCGATCCTTCATTTCAAACCAAACGGGCGCTTGAAGCAACACGTGCTCAAGGCTCTTTGTTCTCCGCCTTGTGACTGAAGGATCTGAGGTGAGCACTCACGTGGATCCAGCTGAGAGTAGTGTACATCCTCCCACTCAGAAACCCAAGCACTTTGTACTGGTATTTTCAGGTACTTGCAGGGTCTGTTTATCACTGTTCCGAAGTATTAGGGTTGAGAGTGGAAAAGAAGAATCCCACATAGGAATAATTTCACATTTCCAAGTGCGTGAGGTGTCACAGACGAGGCAAAGAACTGTGAGTTAATGTCTGGGCAGGCAAATGCCCTCCAAATCTTGAATAGGGAAAAAAAAACCCTCCAAAAACGTAATCCTGCCTGTCATTAATTGCTATTAAAACAGAGTAGGACACCTGTTCCCAGTGCTGCCTTCCCAGCTATCACGGGGGCTCCAGCATCGAAGATGCAGATGCCTTCCCCAAGATTTCATCCCCACGAAGTTTTAAAAGGAATTACCTTGAATTCCTCCGATGAATCAACTGATGAGCCGGCCAGGAAAGCAGCATTTGCTCCTGCAGTAGGTCTGGTACATCAGCAGGAAAGGGGAACACAGCCTTCGCTGAGCCCAGCAGCTTCCTCATTCTTTCACAAGAGCCACGGTGGCTGCAGCTGCCTGGCTTTATGAAACTGCTGCCTTTTGTCCAGCCTTCAATGCAAATAGGACAGGTGAGATAAGATCTGAGCACCGGGGGGGCTTGTCCTTTTTTGCTTAAAGCCAGCCTGGGCTTCTGCTGGTGGCAAAGCACTCAAAGGACCTCATTTAAGAGATAAAAAAAAAAGGGAAAGACAAAGTGTTAAAAGCTGCTCCCCTTTCAGCAACGTATCTCCACGGTTAGTCACAGGTTTCCATCAGGTTACAGACTGAGGATACACATTTTGCTTTGTTTTAGGAGGGTGAGGGGAGCACTGCAAGATTAGACTGTATCAGCATATATAAGATCAAAGCTTGATTACAACATCCAGTTACAAAGAGAAGAACTACGCTTCCTGTGGCTCAGGAGAAAACACCAGCTTATATAGCAGCAGTGGCTGACAATCTCACTGAACTAACTTAACAGATATCATCCGCCTCTGGAACAACAGGTTGGATTTGATGAGGTGTTTGTACAAAGCAAGACAACAGTTCTCTTCCTGATTTGCAGAGTCTACTCCACGTTGCCAGAGCGTTGCTGTTTCCAGGATATCTCTTCATACAGCCATGGATGCATAGTAAAGCAGCCACTGGAACGCGTTTATCTCACTTGGGAGCCAGATACATGTTTTCATTCAACAAGTGAAAACATTTTTCTTTCCTGCAAGCCTGACTCATGCTTAGGAAAGGCTATTGACTAAGTGCCAAATGCCTTTTGTTGTGCCCATCACACCTTAACACCGCACGGTGGGGAGACAAACCCAACCCTTGGGTTCAAACCTTCATCTCCTCCTCGGACAGGGAACCTCAGGCCTCGCCTCGTGGCTTTGTGGGATCTGAGCTGCAGGAGCTCGACAGCAGGATCTGACTGGAGGCATCCTGGGTCTACTCACTGCTTTAGAATGGGATTTTAGCCTTGGCCCATCTCTCACTAAGACCAAGAGTAAAACTTGGGCTTATTTAAACAGGAGAGGTAGACCAAGAGGTTTTGACAATCCCATCCGCTGTGGTTTAAAATAAGAACCCTAAGGAAAAAGCAGGAACTTGGGAGAGAGGCAGATCACTTGGTGGACGTTTGGATCTTTCCTTGTAAAAACATTTTTGGGTAGGAAGAGAAGGAAATCTAGAGAAACCGTTGCAGGTTGAGGCTCTGTTTAACTACAGATTGACAAACAACCGTGAGCAGTAAGGCAACAAGACTTACAGGGAACTGTACTAGCCTGATATAAAGCTTCATTGTCCAGTAAACTTATTCTCAGAAACAAACAGTAATTAGAAAAAACACACAGAAGCTGAACTAGACTATATCTAGGCTCCTTGATTCAAGGTACTCGGATCACTTGCCTTCAGCTTGGAGGGACGTATCTTAGACCCACTTACATGGACACCATGTGAATCAGCTGTAAATGAGATCTGTTTATAAACCCCCCATAAAATTAATAAGGTATTTCACTCATCTTTCGCAGACTCAAAACTCTTTTAGAGCTGTTATTCAAACTCCTTAGTACGCTTCCAGTCCTTTTTACAAATCATTAGGTGAATATTTGTTTTTACCTTGGGTTTAACATTTTCCAGCAATAACCGTGGTTGTTGCATGCTCACGGAGAGCAGGAATAGCTGCAGCATTTGGGAATGCTGCTTTAACACGTTCTCATGGTAAACCACTGCAAAACAGGTGACACATGAGCATGGTACATGGTCCTCAGCAGTTTGCATTTTACTGTGCCGACAGAATTACAGTTCCAAACCGGGCCAAAAGAAACTGTTAACCTTACATTTTATGTATTTGACCTTAAAATTTCTCATCTGAGGACACGATTGATTTTTTTTTGAAAGGTATTTCCACAAATCGTTAAAAAGTAATCTCTCTAAAGATTAGAAAAGCTTAATCAAAACTTTGTAATATGAACAGTAGGGACAAGCAAAAGTAGTTCTGGTTTCGAAGGAACAGCAACATTCACTACAACTGGGAAGGCGTCCACGAGGACAGCAGTAACTGACAGTTTGCAGCTCTTCCAAGGAATCTCAAAAAAAAGATTCAACAGCTTACGGACACATCACTCTGCCACGTGACATGCCACTCCTTTTTAATCAGTCAGGTTTCCACACAAGGTACTGAATATTATTCTATTTACATTCAAAAATAGCATTTTTCTCTCTTCAGTACACAGTGGGGATGCCCGTAAATGAGTCAGTAGAAACCCCTCTAACACAGGTGGAGGACAGCTTTGTTGATCTCTGGGTTTGTCCAGTCGTTCCGGATATCATCCAGGTGATTATCAAAATCTACAAGTGTCTCGTAGGACTTGCTGTCCAAGAGAGATGCAGCGATTCTCTGGGCTTCAGTCCAATCTTCACAAAAATCACTAGGGATGTAAAATAACCAGGAATTAAAAGTAATCACAAAGAAAATCATCACCACCTCCTCCACTCTGGAAGTGAAGCCACGTTCTCTGTAGCGTGGTTATGGTGGTCACACCACTGCCTGGCTGCAAACTGGCTATTCTCTCTTACTACAGCAAAAAAAAAAACCAAACCCTTAAAATCAGTCAGCTACACCCTCCGCCCTTACCGTGTCACTCAGCTACAAAGTTTTGCTCCTGTCTTTCCTTACTACCCAAACACAAAAATAAACTCTGAAGTTTTACTCACACGTGTGGGTCCTTGCACCTCCACTTGTTCTCATGAAGCTCATACACGTGGATGGCAGGCTCCACACACTCCATCGTAAACTTGGAGTTATCAACCTGTCGTGCAACAGAGAAACACCATCTTAGTCCCCTCAAGATCCCAAGTAAAGAGAAGAAATAAAAAACAGTCAGTTTTTACAAACGGGGCACCTTATACTAACTCGTCCACTATTCTACCTTCAAATGAGCCTAATTTTACAGGTTTAAACTGCCAACACCCTTTGTCACCTCAGCAAGGAGGCAAAGCAGCCTTTGTTTCATAAAAGACAAGAGTTTAAGTGACAGAAGGGGTCTGAAGTCACGAACACATGACTTCACTCAAGCCTTGCAAGCAGCGAAGGCCTCCACTTCCTCCGAGATGGCAGAGCTAACCACAGCTCTGCAGTCTTTACTAAGAACTTCACTGGCTACAGGTCACTGCAACTCTTCCCCAGGGCATTTGGAGGGAAAGAGAAAACGAGTTGCTTCACTATTAAAGGATCCAGAGAATAGCATTTAAACGGCTAGTTCAAGGCCATGGTCATAACATTAACACCAGAGAAAGGGAGAGGGATGAAGTCATTTACCATGATGAGTGCCGTATCGTTGAAGCCCTCTGCAATTCTGGAGGCCACCTTTTCCGCAACCTGGTTTGGGCTGCAGCAGAAGGTAAAAGCAACTGTGTTACCTGAACCATGACATTTCAGCTGAAACCAGCAGGAAATATGCTTAAAGAGATGTGAAAATTACACGGCCTGCTTACAAACAGGAACAAGATAACAAGCCGATGCTACACCTGATTGAAGTCAGAAGGCTCAGAAAACCCCAGCTCCTCTCTTCAGCACACGATCCGGATCTCAGCTACGCTCAGGCAGTGGGTTTGGAACAGCCAAACGCTCACTGCAGACTTTGTCTGGAATCCACATTTTGTGGCCTCCTACCTTCTTCCACCAGACCAAAGACCTTTGCCCTGCCAGGCATCTAAAAAAGAAACCGAGTTTGCTCCCCAGTCTGCATTTGAACCCACTCACTGCCCAGCTTCTCTACTGAAACCAGAGACTCTTTTAAAGGAAAACCTTTACTGTGTTTCAAAGATGACAATCTCTATGTGGTGCCAATTATCTTCAGAAATGAAATTGGAGTTAAAAAAAAAAAAAGCCAAGCCTGTGAGATTCTTTCAAACCTCAAATAGAACAGACAAATGGTATCTTCTCCTTAAAAATGTCTCCAGCAGATTTATTTCCCTTGTAAGGAAAGGACAAATAATGCCCTCATCCCTCTTAGATACCTTAGCAGTCACAAGTATTACTTAAAAAACATACTTGAGACTGAAAGATATTAACAAAATAGCTGGAACACAGCGTAATACTTCAAAAAAGCTATTCATATTTATTCTAAATGCAAGCATGATGTACTCTCATTAGTCCTGATACTGGATTTGTCCAATAGATACAGGGGAAAATATTTGACACGCTTATCTAAAACTCTATTTTGGCTCCACAGGAAGGCCCCTTTATTGCTTATTGAGTAATTTGAGTTAGCTAGCAGGGGAAAAAAAAAAAAAAAAAGACTAATCCTGGAGAAAATAAGTGAAAAGATATATTGCTGCTTGACTGACATCACCTTCCATTTCAAGAGCGTCCCTTTACCACTTAAGAAAACGCCTCAGTAAAACTCAGAGACAATTAAGTAGTTTCGTAAGAATTAGGTCACTTCTGAAAGACCTTCCAAAAGATACTCGGAGCCATTCGAGTTTACAAGATATGTATTGCACAAACAAATGCGCCTGCAAATTTTGGCTATTTCCCTGACAACTGTAATTAAACTGGTTGGCAGTCGTTCAAAAACTGGCCTTTTATAGTATCCACTAAAGAGGAGTGATTCTGGAAAGACTGGGGTTTCTGCACCTGAACAAAGGCCATATCCACCAGCACCACGAAGACAATGTGAAACCAGATGACAGTTGTCAAAGTTAATCAACATGCATGATTTATGTCGATGATTTTTGTTGGCAGAGTACAAAGTACAAGAGAAAAGAGCAAACAGAAGGAAATATTGCACCAACACACCTGGCATCTTTCACGCGTTCATTTGCCTGGTAATATCCAGCTATCACGTAGCTATTCTCTTTGCACCAAGAGTCAATCTGAAAAAGTAATTGGAACAATTAAGCCCAGGAAAAGAAAGAAAAAACCCCACAGAACAAGGAAATCTCATGTCTGTCCTGCAAACAAAATGGTAATTGAAGCATTGCAGTATCTTTGCCAACTGCTTCTTTAAATATATACACGAATTTTTATATATATATATATATATATATATATATATATTTATTTACGTGTGCACTCACACACAGGGTTTGGCTAATTTAACTAGATCAGAGAAACCAAACTGAACATTTGGAGAATGATGGAAAACGTTAACGGAATGGAGCAAAAGAGCAAGGAGGTTTCCCAGTCAAAGCCTGGCCTAAATTTGAATGACAGGACTAGTAAAGAGCTGCTGAAGCAGCGCTGACTGGGAGAGGAGTCTAGGTCTTACCTATTGCTGGTTGTGGCTATTTTCTGTTAGTGCTCATCTGACAGAAGTTAGAAAACATCCAGCCTGTGGACGTGTGACTGTACTGTCATTTCAAAAACAGCTTGCTGATTTTATTTCTAATGTAACATTTCTAGGTTAAAGTGTAAGCATTTTTGCCTCGATTAACAAATAAAGCCTGAAGTGCAACGTAAACGCAAGGCAAGAAAAAGTTTTTCCCATTTATCATTTTTTTTCAACCCGCATCGTTACAAAAAGGCTTTTGTGATAAAATGGTTCTGAGAGTTCACCTGCAAGGGTAACTAACCACTGGAGCAAGTTATCAGACCATGTGGGTGGATTCTCCACTCTTTAAAATCTTTCAAGCAAAACTGAACACTTTTCTAAAGATACTCTCCAGCTCAGCCACAAGATCAGGGCTCGATGAAAGAGCCCTCGGCGTAAATTCTCTCATCTCTGTTACAGACACGGTCAGTCCAGGCAGCTTCTCCTTATTTAACACCTGTATGTAAATGCTTAAACATAAGCATTTCTTTGCATACAATCTGCACAGCTTTTGATTTACACCAGGACAAAAGTTTATGTAATTTTGTAGGGATTTTTTTAAAGTGCAGTTTCAGCATGCACACGCTGCTGTTCTTTCTGCTTTGTGCTGGATCTGAATTCCTCCTGCTGAGCCTGTCTTGCTTTGAAAATACATATATATGTGATGTTTCTCCTTATAATTGAGGATATCAAGTCAGCATAATACAGAGTCCTGAAAGAGAGAAGGGAAGAAAGCAGCTAGAATTTTCCTTTGCAGTCCCTAGAGAGCATGCATCAAAAAAACCTCAACAGCTACATTAAAACGGACTCCAAAAATATATCTGATGCTGACCTGTCGCATCCTGTAAGTCAAATCAATCTCTTTTTTAGCAATAATTATAGTATTAGACTGTATAAACAAGCAAACAAAGAAAAAAAAGCCATGTGAATAATCCTTCCTCTACAAGGGATAACGTGGATTTACGTGATAAAAAAAAAAAATAAAAAGGCTGTGTAGTCCTGCTTTAGCTGAGGAACAACTGCTGTTTCAATTACAAACCCATTTTGAGGGCTTAGGACTATGGTTTTAATTGTTAGTGGCTTGAAAGCTTGGCATTAAAGCCAGAAGCCTGGACACTAAAATTAATAACAACTTTTAAAAAAAGTCCAGCAATTTAAAAATTAAAAACCTTAGTTTTAAAAAAAAAGAGTATGATTTTTAAGTTCTCAGTTCCCTAAGCGGCAATTAAAAACTGCTTACGTAAAAAGCAAAAAAAAAAAAAAAAATTTGGAATTTAAAGCTGTTTCCACCTGCAATTTCCAAACACTCTCTAACCACAGCGCAGTCACCACAGGTAGCTTTAGCATCAATTAGCCCCCGATATTTTTAGTCATGTCCAGCCCTGCCAAGGACAAGCCAACGGGGGAGAAATTGAGTCTTGCTTCCACACGGCACGTTTCCCACCCTGAAAAAATCAAATGTGGGCTGTGCTCCGACCCGCTGCAGCCCCCAAAGGCAGGCGGCAGGGGTTTAGAAGAGCCCTGTGAGGAGAAAGTCTGTAACCTCCTGCCATCTGACTGCTTTTTCCAGGTGGTGGGGAGCCAGCCATGCAAACAGAGGGGGCAGTGCCTCTTGGTTGTGTTTGGGTTTTTTTTTTAAGAAGGTGCGGTTGCTAAACCACATCAATTAGCCGAGAAATTCAAAGGCACAAAAAAAAAAAAAACCCAAGCCCCATGCAAAACTTAATTCACTTTTTCTTTAATGACTCTGTTTTTGAAAGGGATTTCAAACTGGCACGCCAAAGCTCAAATTAAATGCACACGCTTCTGCTTTCTCCCCTCCAGAGCTACAAACCTTCGAGCACTGCTGCGTGTTTAATAAAATCTAATTTCATTGATTGCTTGTACCCAGGCTGCTGCTAAAGCACCGCTCCCGATTTTTAGAAGTTACCACATGGATGAGCCCGTTTGAAAGTGTACCCTCTATTTTCAGATTAAATCTGGGGACTTGTTGCTCCCATTTGATGTTCTGGGATAATTCAGGTCAGAGAAGAGGAGGTGAAACTCGTGGGGCTGGTTCTAGGAAACCCTCACATGTATGACCAGTCCACGGGCCTGACCAAGAATCAAGCAGTAATTGAACTGGAAGAGAAACGGATTCCATCAAAACCTGCCAAAGCTTCACAGTCCTTCAGGAACAGAGGAACTTTGTGACAAACACCGAGTTTCAACTGTGCTAATCTCACTGATTAATTCAGTATCCGTGCGTTATGTTGCACGGCACAAGCGAGAGCGCCCTCCTTTTAAACCTTACAACAATAAAAGCCAGTTTTCATAGCTGCCGTGCCAGTACTTATTGACACCTTTGCCTTTGTTTAAACAAAGAGCAGGAGCAAAAGACCTCGGGCTCTCGTCAAGCGCTGTGTTTTAAAGCTGCCAAGTATCACAGGAGTCATCAAATGTGACTGCAAACCACAGTATGCCTCAGCAAGTCCTAATTAATGTGGGAAATGCCAGGGGTTTCCAATCTTTAACTTTCTGTATCAAAACCCAAGAGCAAATACGTAAGACACTGCCATCTCTTTGGTTCCATAATGATGTGCAAGATGTAGATGTGGCAAGATGCTTCAGATGTTGCAAGAAGCAGGATTTATTTCCTAATAATCTGATCCTGTAGCGAGATCCACACTAGAAAACTACACCGAAGGCCTAAAGTTCACAAAAATTCACCGCCACTAATCCTGTAGAAAGACATTTAAGCCTCATTCAAAGACAAACCCTACACATACTTTATATGTGTTATTCTGTACTTCACTAGAAACTTCCACTTACTCATTCACAGAGGAAAAACAAATTGCCCTCCTTCAAAAAGGTAAAGTCAAGCCCTGCCTACATTAAAGCAATTATAAGCAGTATTATTACATTTCCCAACCAGTAGCATGAGGAAAACCTTAAGCAGAAAATGACTACACTACCAGCATACACTTCTGTGCTACTACTACACCATTATGCTGGTGTAAACATATTTAAGACTGACAAATTTTGTGTGTTCCACAGCTGTATGGCAAACTTAAATCAGGCAGGGCTCTGGCTCTGCCCCCGTTCCTGTGCCTCTGGCTGCATTTCATCATACCCAGGCTTCAGAAAGATCTCAACATTCCCATGGTGTCATGTTAACAGGAGAAAAATGGGATTTATTTACAAATAAGTATTTTTTGATGAAGCATTCTGTTAAACGGAGGGGAATGTGTAGGCCAAGAAGTCTAGGAGAATCAGAAATTAGTTATTTTCACAGATATCAAAAAGGGATGGGTTTTCTCCTGCTAACAATGACAAGTCTTAAAATGGATAGAAAAGTCCGGAGCTCATATCACACCCAGATCTCACTTTAGCGGTGGCTACGCCTTCCAGGAAAGCACTTCTTTGCCTCCAGATTTGCACCAGTCCACCCTAATCCCCTATTACAATAAAATCCAAACGCGTTTTGTTCCCTCCATCTTCTGGTTTTGATGAAGGGGGTCTCCAAAAATGCCGGGCGGAACGCAGCTGTGGCCCAGTGCAGGATGGCTCCTGGTTTTCAGGACCAAGGGGTTTGAGACTGGAAAAGCCCAGCCCTACAGTCCTGGCATGGTTCTTGTCCTGCCTATGTGACAACAGGGGGAAAAACAGATTATACAGCAGTGGGTGAGGGAGGGGAAATGGTAACAAGGAGTGTTTGGCTGCCCCCGGCTATCCCACGATTAACTAGACAAAAGTAAGCTTGCAAGATACCAAGTGAGATTTCAAACCCAAGGCAGACTTGCAGTATGAAAATAGATATTTTTTTTCCTATTTAGGCTAATGGCATCCATAAATGGGGAAAGTATTCCAAAATTAATTAAGAAATACATACTTGTGTGCATCTATAAACTCCTGCTTGGAGACAAGCATACCCTTTACCAATTAGCTGATAATGCTTTGGAGTGCCTTAAAGGTAAGCTTAGAAAAGCTTTTTCTGTTGTAGAATAAGAACATTCCCTCTGGGATTTATTCAGGGATAATGACACCAATATAAATAGCAGTTTCCCTGCGCTGAAAAAAGAAATTAGACAAAGCTATAAGCCTCCGTAGTCTTCTGCTGCTTCACCAGTGGAAACCTGTAACAACAGATGGGCCTCGGGGGTTTTTCCAGTCTGGAAACACTCCGCTCACCTCACAGATTTGGCTGCCGCTAGCGCAGGGGACTTGGGGCGCCGGGTAGTCCCCTCAGCACGACCCCTTCCTCGCCCCGGTTGCCCCCCCGGAGTTCAGCCAGGACCTGGAGACGACACCCTCCCCCCAGGCACGCCAGCCCCTCGCTCCCAGGCCGAGGGTCTTACCAGGGTGAGGGCCACCTCCAGCATGGGCGCCAGGGCCAGGGTGCCGTGGAAGAGCGGGATGCAGTCGACGAAGAGCGAGGGGGGCCCGGCCTGGTCGCGGCGCGGGGCGCCCGACGGCCGCTCGGCCACCAGCAGCCCGTTGACGGCGCAGTGCGGGTACTTGGCGCTGTGCAGCACCATTTTGCAATAAGCCTGCGTGGTCAGCTTCATTCTGCCACGGCAGACAGCCCCGCGGCCGCCACCGCGCCCCG
>NW_020799113.1:157838-166118 GCF_003259725.1 Athene cunicularia
GGGTGTGGGCCGCAGGCTCCGCGCTCGCCTCGGGTGTGTGTGTGGGGGGTTCGTGGTTTTTTTTAGCTGAGATCGGGGGCCTGTGAGAAGCCCGTATCCGCACCACTCCCGGTGAGCCTTTGCGTGGGAGCCCGGGGCTGTGGGAGGAACCGTTAGCTGAGTGTCATTTCTTCAGTGGGTGTGAGATGCGCTTAGACTTGGCTTGCTTGGGGCTCCTGGCTTGTGCCCAGTAACGATTTGTTACCAAGTGCAGGCGTCCCAGAAGGCCATCTTAAACAAGGGGATGCTTTTGCCTTCAAATACAGGAGGCTGTGGGGAAAAATCAGGGTGAGGAAGACCCATCCAAGTCGCTCTCATGGGGGAATATCCCTGAGAAGCCCAGAAGGGTTCGGTGTGATGTGCTGCTCTTTGGAGAAGGGACAGGAAGTCTCTAGCCTGCTTTTCTTTTCTATAAACTAGTGGAAAAATTGTATTATTTCACCTTTGTGCATTTGGCGTCTTCACCTGATGCTGACTTGCCTGCTGTTATTTTGTGCCTGCAGGATGTTGGCTTCAAGGGTGTTCAACCTCGTGGGGAAGAGAGCCATTTCCACCTCCATCTGCATGAGAGCGCACGGACACGGTAGGTGGCAGCTGCTTTGGTAGTGTAACAAGGATGATGAAACAATCAGTTTAGAGGGAGAACACAAAAAGCTGCTGCTGGGGTTTGGGTAAGGAAAGAATTGGGATCGAAGGGGGATTGGTGAGGCTGGTGGCAGGAGGTCCGAATGGGCTGTGCCAGCAGATGGCATTGCCGAGGTGCAGGCAGGGCTGACTGCTGCTGGGGAGGCGGCAGGAGCTGAGGGCGCAGGCAGAAACTAGGATGGAAAAGGTGTAGAGGGCTTGTACGTTTTTGGTAGGGGAGGTGAGCAGTAGGTGACCAAATGGGTAGAGTACATTTATTAAAAAATAATCAGAATTTCCTAAGCTCAGTGATGATAAAAGCTACCCCAAAACTCCTAACACCAAGTGGCCATGAGGAGTGACTTGTCACAGAAAATATACGTGACACAGAATGTCAGCTGGAAGCAGAGGTGCCTGAGACATTAATAAAGTAATTTTGGATGTTAACTTTTATGTAGATCCCCTTCCGCTTTGTTCTTGCACTCTTAAATATCACCCATTTCAAATGCTTCACCTGGAAGTCTTTTTCCCTTGTGGATTCCTTAACTCTCATCCCTTTTTTGATTGAGCTGTTGTTTTTCTGGATTGTCACCAGTAAGAGATGTTTGCGCAGGAGTCGGAAGCTTGACTGGGTGTGTCTTCTGTTCCCATGTGCAGCTGGTGTTGTCAAAGCAGACGATTTCAGCCTTCCAGTCTATGTCAACCGTCGTGACGTTCCCCTGCCTGAAGTGGCCTTTGTAAAGGATCTCTCTGCTCAGCAGAAGGCGCTGAAAGAGAAGGAAAAGGCCTCTTGGACTGCTCTGTCCGTCGATGAGAAAGTTGAATGTAGGTAGTGGGGGCTTTAAATAACCTTACAGCTATCAAGGATGTGATCTGATCTGTTGCGGGTTCATTATTGATGATTTTTATTAGAAAAAGCACCACAGACAGTGTCTGTTCGGGCAGCTGTTAACCCTTTTTCCAGTGGCTCTGTGTGAGCTGTGAAGGACCTTTGTTAATTATGATGGAGCTCCTTGTGTATAAGTGAGTGGAGATCAGTGCTTTGTGTTCCTGGGATCTGTGGTGCTGTTCTGAAAGTCAGAAGCACCTACTGTGCTGTCTCTTACGTACCTGAGGTCAAGCTCAGCAATTTCTTCCTCCTGCAGAAAACACTAATTATATTTGTTTGCTGATTCCCATCTGCTTTCAACAAGCTGTAAAAAAATTTTTTTTCATTACAGCAATATGCAGTTGTTAGTCTAGCTGTGTAAAATGAACCCTGTGCATTTGAATGTTAATGACCACTGACCTTAGCGTTACCAAATTTCAGCTAATTAAAGAGGTGGTTTGACTTGCAAATAAAACTGAATCATCTCTTCTAACTGCCGTCGTGGTATGCAAGTGCTCTGTCCACCTATGTCAAAGTGAGAAGGTTTAAAACTCTTTTGGGAACTGCTCAAATATTCATAAACACTCCCCAAATCTAATGCTGTTTTGAAATTCAAAATCTTCTGGGCTTTAGTGGCAAAGCTGAGAGAAGCCTTTTGAGGTACAAGTGTTCCTGTTCAGATTGTTTGTGTTAGAAAGCTTCGTGGCCAGTAACCACCTTGGGGATTGGAGGGAAGGAAGGGGAGCACCATTTCTCCTTCTGTCGGGCCTTTCCCTTTCAGTCAACTTTAGGCTTTGGTCACCTCCCTCTGGAGAGTGGTGTGTTGCCTGCAAGTCGCAGGAAAAGTAAAAGAAATGTTTTTTTTTTTTTTTTTTTTTTTCTTCAGTGTATCGTATCAAATTTAATGAGAGCTACGCAGAAATGAACAGAGGATCAAACGAATGGAAGACCGTCCTGGGTGGAGTTCTGTTCTTTCTTGGTGTAACTGGTATCATCCTCATTTGGCAGAAACATTATAGTAAGTAAATGCTATAGAGTGGTAAGTTAAGTGAACTGCTCCGGCGGTCGGAATGGTGTATTGAACAGCCTGGTGACCTCCTGTTGGTTCATCTCTGAAAACTCAGTTCTGGAGTTTTAACTTCATGGAGATCAGCGGGTGTGGAGCGTAAATATTCAGGAAGCTGACTCCTAGAAAGGTGAAAGGTGTTGGTGAGTTTTGTTGGAAGGAAAGGGAGGGAAAGAGTAGTGATGCTGCTGATCCCAGAGCTTCTCCTCCCTGGGAAATCTGCTGTCACAAAAGCTTATTGCTGCCTCGGTAGTAAACATTTGGGTTTCTGCCATGTTTGGCTTCCTTCCCAGCTAAGGATCCTACCTCGGGGGAGCCCCCCAGCTGCTGTGCGGCAGCGCACACAGTTAAATGAGCTGCTCTCTGTCATCTACCCGCGGTGAAAGTTTAGGAGAAAGCTGTTTTGGTACGAGCCTTTACTGATGAACAAAACGGCTAAAGAATCAACGTGGGAATCTGGTCGGAGCTGAACGTCTCCAAAACTGGATGTAGGGGAGGCGATGGCGTGCGTGGGCTCCACGCTGATGGTTTTGGGGATGGGGGGGGGAAAAGCTTTTTTCTTAATGAAACTTGTACCTCGGTTCCCAAGTTGCTGGTTTTGTATGGCAAAACTGAGTTTCAATGAGTTTCACTAAGGGCAAATGCCGGGGGCTGCCCTTGGGCCACAACAACCCCCAGCAGGGCTACAGGCCTGGGGAGGGGCGGCTGGAGAGCTGCCGGTCAGAGAGGGACTGGGGGGGTGATTGATAATGAGCCAGAGTGTGCCCAGGGGGCCAAAAGGCCAACGGCATCCTGGCTGGTGTCAGCACTGGCGTGGCCAGCAGGGACAGGGAAGGGATCTGAGCCCTGGGCTCGGCACTGGGGAGGCCGCCCCTCGATGGGAGGGTTCAGTTCTGGGCCCCTCACCCCAAAAAGGCCATTGAATGACTCGAGCGTGGCCAGAGAAGGGCAACGGAGCTGGGGCAGGGTCTGGAGCACAGGTCTGCTGGGGAGCGGCTGGGGGATCTGGGGGGTTCAGTCTGGAGAAGAGGAGGCTGAGGGGAGACCTCCTGGCCCTCGGCAACTCCCTGCCAGGAGGGGGCAGAGAGGGGGGATGAGTCTCTGGAGCCAAGGCCCCAGCGCCAGGCCCCGAGGGAATGGCCTCAAGCTGCCCAGGGCAGGGTCAGGCTGGCTCTGAGGAAGGATTTCTGTGCAGAAGGGGCTGTCGGGCGTTGGGATGGGCTGCCCAGGGCAGGGGGGAGTCCCCGGGATCCCTGGAGGGGTTGAAGAGTCGGGCTGAGCCAGCGCTGAGGGATCTGGTGGGGTTGGGAACGGTCAGGGTGAGGGTCATGGTTGGGCTGGAGGAGCCGCAAGGGCTTTTCCAACCCAGGTGATTCTGGGATTCTGTGATGTAACCCCGCCTGCTTTTGGATTGCAGTGTACGGCCCTATTCCTCACACCTTCTCTGAGGAGTGGCTGTCAATGCAGACAAAGAGAATGTTGGACATGCGGATTAACCCCGTGGAGGGCATCTCCTCCAAGTGGGATTATGAGAAGAACGAATGGAAGAAATGAAGCAACTCAGTGGAACCTGCTCTGCTTGAATACAAAATGATTCCATCACCTGTGTGTGACCTCGTTGCTTATGTACTGGAACAACCTCTCCACCTACATAGATGCTAATAAATGTCTGGTTAACTTGAAAGTTTCCTTTAATTTTTTTTTTGTTTGTTTTGCTTATGGTTTGTTGTGCTGGTAATCTGTAGCACAAGCTGAGGGGTAGAGCTTTCCCAGATAATCTTGTCATGGTCGGTATCTGATCGGTTCGAGGGAACGTTTCTGGGGCACAGCCAGCCGTCCCGCTGTGCCAAGCTCTGAGTTAAACGTAAGATAAGCAGATCCCAGCTCCTGCGGGGGCTCGGCATCCCATAACCACTCCAAAAATAGCACGTCAGTGCTCCAGAAGGCAGCGGGACGAGTCAACCTGCGCCGGTTGTGTGGCCGAGGTGAACGCCGCTCTGTCCTTGTGAAGGGGACGTCTTCCCCACGGTGCAGGTGGGCCGCAGGCCTGGCTCCGAACCCCGGCTCCAGTCAGGAACAGAGAGAATTTTTGGGTCCAGTTCAGCCAAGAATAGGTTTAGATGAAACCCCGAAGCGTGTTCTGTGCCTCTTGGCGTGAGGTGACTGGAGGGGATCGCTGCAGTGCGGGGAGGAAGAGAAACGCTGCGTTTAGTGGGAGCGTCTTGGGGCTTTTATTAAACGCAGCAGTCTGAAATTCTCTTCGTGGTTTAACATTTTCAGGGCCTGAGCTGAGAAAGCTGCTGCCTTTGATCCGCCTGTAGCTGCTGAATCTGTCTGATCTGTGTCCCCGAGGCTTTCTGCAGGCAAACTTCTACCTTCGGTTTAAAAACGCCCCTCTGAAGGCTAAAACAAGCTTCGAGCTCAGTTTGCTCTTTTCCTGATGACAGCCCTGGCGTGGTTTTAAATCCACGCACGTGTTTAACAGCCGTGGTGGGGTCTCGGCCACTTGTGATGGCCCCGCTGTGCTGGGAGCTGGCCCACCTTCCCCATCCAGCCACGGAAATAAACTCTGGGAAGGTTTTGAAGGTGAGAGGATTGGGTGGGAGTTGAGCGATGAGCTCCCCTTCCCACAGCTGAAAGATTCTTTCGGTGAGATGTTGGTCTCGGGTGCTGAGAAGGACGTTACAAGGATGATGGAATCACGGACCGGTGATGGCTGGGGGGTTTTTGCTACGCTCGGAGTTTGTTTTTCTCTGCTCGTGCCTTGGGGAGGGGGCCGGCGAGCTGCTACGTGGCTTTTCTTTGAAAATTAGCAGCTTGAAGCCCGTGCGGGAATCGCGGAGCTGCTTTGCAGCTCCTTTCACCTCCCTTCCTGGAGGGAGGGGGAGATGATGGGCTTATCCTCAACGCTCCGTCGCTCCTGCCACGCTCTGGTTTTCGAGGTAAGTGCCTTATTCAGAATTCTGCTCCTGTGACAGGGAGGAATTAGCACGAAGAGGAGAGAAATCCTGCTGAGAGCAGGGTGGCACAAGCAGCATCCCAGAATGAAGCCCGGTGAGCAGCGCTGGGATGGGGGGGTCATTCCTCCCAGGAACATCCTCCTCCTCACCCTCCCCAAAAGGCAGCGAAAGCCCCAGGGAGCTGGGGAGAGAAACCTGAGCCTCGCCACAGCCCCAGATCCTTATTTTATCCTCCCCTGCCCAGCACCAGCCACTCTCCTGTGTCCTTCACCCATCAGCGCAGCGGCAGAGACCTGCCGGAGCAGCTTGCCGTGTCGGTAAGTGAGCTGAGTTTGTCGGGGCTCTGCGCACTCCCCTCCTGGCATGTGTTCCCCTTCCTCCTGCTCTTGGCAGAGGGATGCACCATTGGAAAGGGGCAGATCTCACCATCCTGTCGGGGATTTTGGGGTGTTTATTTGCAGATAGCCTTGGATACTGAGAAGCCACCTGAATCCTGACCCTGGGGAGTGAAAAACCATGGGGAGTGGAATGAGCAAGGTACTGGGGGGACGGCGGGCTGGCCAGCGTGGCCTCCTTGGGCAGGACCTTTCTCCTGCAGCCCAGGGGGACGCTTGTTCCCACATCACCATGATGCCCTCAATCCAACCATTTGCCTCTCCGCTTTCTTATTCCCTTTTGAAACTTCAAGCACTTAAGAAAGGGAATTAAAAAAACAAACAGCGATCCGTGGATTTATATCCGAGGTGATGAGCTAAGTGTCTGTGGCTGTTAGAAAAGTGACAGCTGGCTTTCAACGCTCCTCCCTTGGGTGGTAAGGCCGTGGCATTAGCATCCTCAGGGCTGACGGGGGTCTCTGCAGGGAAATTTTCCCCCCCCCTTGCCACCCCCGGGACAGGTCTGGGCCTGGCAGCCACGTGCTGTGAAGGGGAAAGTGGGGGGTAACTGCTGCTTGTAGCTCAGCTGAGCTCCAGGGCTGGCACAGGGGATTGATTTCTGTTGGTATCCTTAAATAACCTCTTGGTACGTGTGTTCTCCGCTTTAAAATTAGACTCTGGGACAACAACAGAGAGACCAGATCAGGGCAAACTCTCTCTGCATGGCTCTGGTGTGATTTAACACCAGGTTTTTACCCACTGCAGATGCAGCCTGACCTGCAAAGGGGCTTTTACATCCTCCCCGCTGCCACTGAACCCTCTTGGGGAGCCTTTGCTGGTTGGTGCAGACTCATTTCTGTTGCAGGACCTAGCTTTGACTTGGTGAAACGCAGGGCTCGGTGTCCCCCTTCTAGTGGTAACAGCTTGTGCTGTGCTGGGCACAGACGTTTGCGGAATCTAGGTGTTGGTACCCCAGGAGCAGGCTGGGGTTCAGCTGAAAGGGAGAGGAGGGCTGGATGTGACCCAGTGCTGCTGAAAATCTTTCCTACAGCCTCTCAAACCAGGTGTCTTCTGCCAGATGGGTGCAAACAAGTCCAACTGGTAATCAGCTCTTCCTTTCTGTGCCACTGGGAACTGCTCTAGCTGGCTCTTACACCCCGTAAACACTCTTGAGCTGCTGCTTTTTCTCCTTCATAACCCTGCAGCAGCGAGCTGGAGACCAAATTTGCATACTTGACAGCACTTACTGCAACATCCTGGCCAGAAAATTATTATAAATAGCCTGTGCCTTGCCTGTCTATCCCCAGCTGGCAAAGGCAACCTTTGAAACTATTTGCAAGAGGTGATTGCTATAGAATGGCAAAACAAACCGGAGCTGCAGCGGGGCTGACCTGCCTCCAGGAGCCTGGGGGATGGCGGGGTCCCTGCCAGGGCCCCCCGTGTCAAGGAGGAGGCTGGGGTGGGCTGAGCTGTTTGGGGAATCCAGCCCCCAGCACTGCCTTTCCGCTAGCAACAGGATCAAACGCAAGTCCCTTCCGTTTATCTGCTGAGTCTTCCTCAGCTCTGAACTCCTGGAGGGGTTTGGGCTCATGGCTTCAGTGGGCTCAGCCTTTGCTGTTCGTTAATGAAGAGGATTCATTAACAAGGGGCCTGGTTTATTGTTGCCTGGGGAGTTTGGTGCCAGATGCCCTGGTCCTGCTGGTACCACGGAAGCTCCCGCTGTGTCAGATGCACGTTGTGCCTGGTGCTCTCTGAAATTTCTCTCCTTTTTGTCACCTCCCAGGTTGTCAAAGGCCTCTACCTGGGGAACATCCGCGGTGAGTGCCTTCCCCTGCTCCACCTCCGCCTTGCTGTGGGAGCCCTGGGCAGCTGGTGGGACTGAGGGGTCCCTCTCCTCGGCAGCTCCCTGTGCCTGCCCCCCGCTGGGGACCTCAGCATCTTCTGGAGATCCAAAGCCCCCCAAAATCCCCATCCCAATTGCGAGCGGCCCTGTGCCCAAAGAGATGGAGTTAAATCCAGTTGGTGGCCGGTCACGAGTGGTGTCCCCCAGGGCTGGGTTTTGGGGTCGCTCCTGTTTAACATCTTTATTGGTGATCTGGATGAGGGGATCGAGTGCCCCCGCAGTCAGTTTGCAGATGACACCCAGCTGGGTGGGAGTGTTGATCCTTGAGGGTGGGGAGGCTCTGCAGGGAGACATGGATAGACTGGAGAGATGGGCTGAGCCCAACTGGGGGAGTTTCACTGAGGGCAAATGCCGGGGGCTGCCCTTGGGCCACAACAACCCCCAGCAGGGCTCCAGGCCTGGGGAGGAGTGGCTGGAGAGCTGCCGGTCAGAGAGGGACTGGGGGG
>NW_020799113.1:166168-179532 GCF_003259725.1 Athene cunicularia
CCCCCCGCTGCGTGACGGGGATGTGGATGAGGAACCCGCTGGCTCCAATGTTCCCCAACCCCACCCCGGCCTCTCCGGCAGCTTCTCCAGGCGGGGAGCAGCCAGCTGGCCCGCCATGGGGAGCTGGCAAGTGACACATTGCTGTGGCACCTTGTCCCCGGGCGAGCGTGGGACAGGGCTGGGGAGGATGGATGGGATGGAGAGGTGATGCATGGGAAAGCCTGCCCGCACTCATCCTCGCAACGTGGGTCTGTCCAGCGCAGGAATATCCCCGTGTCCATCCCGCTCTGCCCCTTCCCTCCTTAAATAATCGGCTTTTTCCAGCTTCCCAGTTTGCCCTGGCTTGCAGGGAAGTGAGGGTGGTCTGTGGGGT
This sequence comes from Athene cunicularia, assembly GCF_003259725.1. Classification (NCBI taxonomy): domain Eukaryota; kingdom Metazoa; phylum Chordata; class Aves; order Strigiformes; family Strigidae; genus Athene; species Athene cunicularia. The sequence goes on from NW_020799113.1 coordinate 166,542, forward strand.
CAGGCTGCATCAGCCCAGGGGGGATGTTTTGGCAGTGATGCCACAGGGAGCTGATGGAGATGGGGCAAACCCTGGTGCTCGGCCTTTTCAGCTCTGGCTGGCAGGATTTCCACCCATTTCAGTAAGAAAAAAAAAAAAAAAAAAAAAAAAAAAAAAAAAAAGAAACCCCTCGGATGAAAAGGATCTAATTTTAACTCAGAACAGGGAGGATCAAGGAAGCGATGTTTTAAAGAAAGGAAAGTAATCTGACCTACGCCGACATGCGGCAGGATGATTTATTGTGTATTAAAAGGACTGGGAGGAAATAACTCATAGATGAGAGCGACTTCATCAGTGCGTGATGGCACACGTCTTCCTGCCAGGACTCGCTGGTCAGGCCCCCGGGAAAGGGGTGGCTCAGTTTTAGGGGGGCTCCTGAGGATCATAGGGGTTCTCCACAGGTTGGGCTCTTCCCTGAGCTGAAATGGGGAGAAAATAGCCCCGGGTGGGATAGATACGACCCGTCAGGGCTCTTTCTCCCTTTGGGGAACAGGGTGATGGTACCCAAAAGCAGATGGTGGCTTTCCCCTCACCGAGGGGTTCAGCTGGGGAGAGGGAAAAGAGAGAAATGGGGGATTTAGCGCTTCTTGGAGGTGTCTTATTACTGCAGCCATCTTTGTATTGCAGGACATGACCTATCTCTGTATCTCGGCCTCGGATTCATCCAGTCAAAACCTGTAAGTTTTTTTTTGCCATCTTTTTGCCTCCCAGCATCGCGTGTTGGTAGTTGTCGGTCAATACAAGCTCAGATTCTGCAGAATGAAGGTTCAGTCCGTTCCTGCTGCGAAAACTTTGTATCACTGCCGAGCTTGACAAAAGCTGTGGTCCGTTCTCAGGCGGTGAATGGCTTTTGTAGGGCTTAAAAATCTGTTTCTCTGTGTGTTGGCAGTCAGTAAATTTAGTTTCGCATCAAATTTCAGAATTATTCTACCGGGCAGGGTTGAAAATTGGAGCATCAGAAAGACCGTGATTTGTGTCAGTCTTCCAGACGTTTTCCTTGGAAAGAGAAATAAAATATTTATTAAAATCAATGTGTTTTTTTTCCCATATGAAGCCTAAATACTCATAAGATTTTAACAGAGTTCTCAAGATGAAGCTGGGGAGAGGTGCTGCTGGCACTGGGGGGGGGTCGCAGCACCCCGCTGCTGCTTTGGGCGACCATCCATTGCAACCAGAAAATGGGTGACTCCGAAGGATTTTCCTCTCCAGTCAGACCCTAAAATGGATCAAAACTTAACGCACAGCGGCTGGACCAAGCCCCATTTGTGGAGGTGCTGGTTTTCCAGCATCCTTGGGAGCAGCTGTGCCTGGGGGTGTGATTCTGCTTGCTCATGCTCCCGCTGAGTGGAAAGAGAAGCTTTACAAGAAAACCCTGCCTCAGCAAGAACTGGGTTTTTTTGCTTGTTATTTTTTTCTCTTCTCTCATTTCTTTGCATTTGCGGCATGTCTACCGAAAGGGGGAGGAAAAAAAAAAAAAAAGGGAAAAGAAAAGAAGATAAGACTGACTGCCGGAAGGAAGACTTATTCAAGGAACTATTTTCTGCTTGTCAGTTTTATGCCTTGGATTTCACAACCCTGGTGAACTGCGTGTCCTGCAGAGGAGATGCTTGTGACTCAGGACCTCAGTGGCTCTCAGCCCCGATCCCACGCTTTGAGGCTGGAAAAGCAGGGGGAGAGCTTTCTGCTGGCTGGCTGCCTGGGGAAAAAAAACCCCAAAAAACAAAAAACAAAACGTGAAGTGGGTGAGGATGGATGGGGTGGCTGAAGTGCTCCCCTCCCTCCCTCCAGGATGGATTGGGAGGGTGATGCTGCACGCATGGAGTGGGCTGAAGGATGTCAGCAAGCTGGACCAGGGAGCTGGAGGCGAGAGCATCGTGTCCCTGCGAGCAAGGTGCGTCCTGGTTGGTCCCAGCCGAGGGGCTGAAGGAGACAACTGGGATCTGGAGAGCCTGGACCTGTGCAGGCAACACTGGCACGCCCTGGGGGATGCTGTCTGCTCTGTGGAGATGAGTAAGATGAAGAAAAATCCCCCAGAACAAGCTTTTGGCAGGGAAACACACACCCCCCCAGATGGCAATGCTCCATTTATTATGGTGGTTGAGGAGGAGGAGGCACGTTTGTAGCCCACGAGGAGCAATGGACTGACATCTCCTCCCAGGGCTGAGAGGCTCAATATTTTTAGTATGATCACAGCTTCAGAGATTCCCCATCTCTTATCAGGCAGCTCTTTTTTTAATATGTCCTTGGTTGGTTTCTTAGAAGGCGCTGCTCTTCCAGGGCAGGGTGAAGAACATCCCTTCCAATGGCCTGCCAGGGATGGGGGCAGTTTTGGAGGGTTCTGCCTTGTCCCCGCAGGGAAGCCGGCTCTGAGTCCCGCCAGGAGCGAGCTCTTGCTGGGGCATGGGGGGAATAACTCTGCGGTAGCTCGTGCCTTGGCTTCTGAGAAATCAGGAAGGCCGTGCAGGCGCAGGCCCATCCCATCACGCGGAGGCAGAGGAAGTCCAGCACCAGGGCAGAGGTGCTGCCGCCTCCTGCGCTCGCTGCTCAGCTCTGGCTCAGCTGCACCGAAGGGACCTTCTTCTCCTCCTTCTCCTGAAAAATCAGGATTATATGCCAGGCAGTCAGGTCAGGGAGTCTATCAGCAGCCCAAGTTACCCAGAATCAGGTTTTCTGCCTCAAAACTACCCCAAGGCTCCGTGCGGCTGTGACGGTGAGCAAGGATGGGCAGAATTTATTGCAAAAATGTGCTGAGGAGCCAAATACCTGTCTTGGCGTGGCCTCTTGGAAACGCCCAATGTCTTTGAGAGGGATCAGCAGCAGCTTCCAGCATCCCATACAGTGATGAGCGGGAGGGATGTGTCTCACCAGAGCCTGCGTAACCCTCGCATGAACACCCCGCTCCATCTCATCAGTACCTACAGAGTTATTTATCCTGTTTTCTAGGTCTCCATGTCTTCAAAAAGATGGGTGCCGCTCGTTGCTGAGCATCCAGCTCAGAAGCAGAGAAGCGCCATAGTGTGCGGCAGCTGAGCAGCCAAAAAACCCTGGCTCCCTGCCCTGCCCTGCTTTGCTGCAAAACTCACTGGTTAGGGTTAATGTGCTCCCTCTGCCTTGCCAGCAGGTACTGGTTAGGGCAGTTACTGGTTAGGGCAGTTGCTGGTTATGCTTTCAGGAATGCAGGCAGCTCTCTGGGGACAAGCCTGTGTTGTTCCTGGCAGCCCCACATCCCTGGCACAGACACCTCTCTGTGCCCTCCCTTGGGTGGGAAGGGGCCAGAGGGGCTGCTTGGGGATGAGGAGAGGAAGGGATTTGCACCATTTTGGAACCTGCAGGCAAAACACCTCAGGAGCCACCTTTTCCCTGCCGCCTTCTCCGCTGGCATCTTGCCCTTGGAAGGGAACCGGGTGGTTTTGACATCGTTTGGGAATTAGGGGTGAGCTGATGGCTCAGGACGGTCTCTGATGTGGGGGTGTGTGTAGCCCTTGGGCCCTGGAGGTGTCTCCCTGGGGTCCCCCTGAGCTGGTTTGGCTGCTGGCATCACCCTGCTCCCATCTGGATGCCTTGGGAAGAAGGAAATCCCCCGGAAAGTCTCCGAGGTCATTGCCTTCCTGGCAGATGAAGATCAGCCCCTCTGCCTTCGCCTGGCAGAGGAAGGATCTCTGCTCCCACCCCACTCTGGTGGCCCCAGGGTGGTGGGAAGTCCTTGGGTGGGGACACAACCGCTGCTGCCAGGGTGACCTGGTGCCTTGCAGGGGTGGGCAGTCCTCCCTTCCTCACCTCCCTGCCTCTCTCCTTGCAGGCTGCAGCATTTTAAGGAGTGCATCAAGTTCATCCACGAATGCCGGCTCGGTGGGGGAGGCTGCCTCGTCCATTGGTGAGAGCTGCTGTCACCGCACCGCAGCCCCGGGTGGCGGTGGTCCTCTGGGAGGTGGGGATGGGCTCCCAAAACACCTCCTTGGTCTCACTTGTGGTGGGGAGGAAGAAGAGGAGAAGACAAGGAACAGCAGGCGGGCAACGGGGGAAGGTCTCCGATGCCAAGACCCATGGGGGTGGGTGGTCACTGACAACCTGAGCACCCAAAGAGGTGGCACAGGCTAGAGGATGGGACAGGGGGAAACCACCTTGCCCGGGGCCACCAGCAGCGGCTTGCTGTCCACACAGCTCCTTACCCCCACCCAACACCTGCCCGGGGAACCCCCACTAGCTCACCCCAGCTATGGGGGGTGCCCGTGGGAAGGTGCATCCCATGGTCGTCCCTTGCTGCACGGTCACACCAGTCTCCGTGCTGGGAACACCCATCCCTGACGCCGCTCCCTCGCGCCACGCCAGCCTGGCTGGGGTCTCCCGCAGCACCACCATCCTGGTGGCTTACCTCATGACGGTGACCGAGCTCGGCTGGGAGGGCTGCCTGGCCGCCACCAAGGCCGTGCGGTCCTACGTCAGCCCCAACTTTGGCTTCCAGCAGCAGCTGCAGGAGTACGAGGTGACCTTGCTGCAGGAGGTACGTCCCGCGCGCCGACGTCCCCTTATAGACGTGTCTGCAGAGATTGCAAACGTGCGGGGGCTCTTCTGCATGCAGCTCACTGCCGGGGGCCAGCTGTTTGCCTGAGCTGGCCTTTGTGCATGCTATTTATTACCTGGGGATTTGGGGTTTTGCATGCCAAAAAAAAAAAAAAAAGTTATGCGAGTGCACGTAAAAAAAGCTCTTTAAAACCCCAGTGATTTTTCTCGAGAGTTCAGTTAGGACACAGCGTGGCGGGGGGGACAGGCCAGCAGCAAGTCCCCAAGGACTCTCGGGAAGGGCTCTGGGCCTCTTCCTGGGAATGCAGAGCAGCGGGAGCCAGCGGGAAGGGGGAGAGGAGAGGGAGGAAGGCTCTTGCGAGAGGCTTCGGGATGTCTGGATGTGCTTGGATCTGGCTGGGCTTCCTCTGACAGCAAGCCCTTTGCGTTCAGAGGCAGGAGACAAGAGCAAGTGTTGATGGAGAGATTCTCCTCTTTCCTGCCCAAAATGACACGGAGCAGCAGATTTTAGGAGAGCAGAAACCCTGGCTGGGTGGGTGGGTTCCCGTCCCGCGCAAGGGAGGGGGATGTTGGAGCTGAGCTGAGCTGGTGTGTTGAATTGGCAGGGTGCTTGTTGCAGAGATCAGAGCTGCACTTTTGACCCGGAAAGCCTTCGAAAGCAAAGGGAAAGGCCTTTAAAAGCACAGCTCCCGCCCGGCTCCCTGGCCGCCCTCCAGCCTCCCACGCTGGACCTTGCTCCTCCACCCAGCCCTGGGCTCTGCACCCAAGGACTGGGGTCCAAAATTGCCCCGGGAGGCCACACGGGCCACAGCTGGACCTCTGCAAGGAAGGAGTAACCCACAACTCGACGTGTCCGAGACACCTCGCAGCCCACGTCACCCCTAAACTTGGTTCTGTCCCTGGAGGTGAATCCCTCCATCCGCTGCAGCCACGAGCATCATGGAGTGGCCCCGCGGCAAACAGCAGCGGGAACCTGGTGGTGCCTCCGGCCACGCTGAGCTCTTCAGGGGGATTTTTGTCCTCCCAGGAGAGAGGCAGGGACAGCATGTGACACTGGCCCAAATGTCAGCCCCTTCCCTGCCACCAAGTTCCCTTCCCCGGGCGGTGGCTGGAGCAGGCAGGCGCTGTCACATGAGGGATGCAGCCCTGCCCCGTTATCACTGGTTTGCACAAACGCAGGCGGAGGAGGGCAGAAAATGGTCCAAGGGATTACAAAACACCCAGGGTGCTGGAGATTCCCTGTGGGGCTTCCCCCAGCCAGGCCGGCTCTCCCCAACCTTTCCCACGCTCTGGCTGCACCCCAGCACAGAGCGTGATGTGGGGTTTTCTGTGCCCCCACTCCACCCAAGCTATTCCTCCTGCTCCCCCAAATCCTGGGCTCAGCAGGCACCAGACTTTCCTCCCTTTCCCTTAGACGCTGTTTTTTTTTTTTCATCCCGTCAGAGTTTTGCTGGAGGTTTTGCAAGTGTTTCCCTGAAAATACCAAAGGCAGAGCCAAGGGTGGATACGTTTTTCTCAGCCGCGGGGTTTGGCAAGAGTCACCTTTTACTTGAAACACCCTGCGCTCCCCACCCCCCCGAGCGCAGCACCGGGGAGGGAGGCTGCCGATGGCTCTCGTGGGTGGACTTGCTGCTAGCACGGCCCCGGCGGCGAAGGCTGGGTGCTGGAGCAGGGAACACGCTGGCATTACTCACCCACAGCTGCACTTGAAGAAGAGGAAGAGCCAGGATGGATGCTCCAACCCCAGCGGCGATGCCCTTTTCCCAGCCTGCCCCTGTGCCCTCCGCCTTGGCAAGAGGAAGGGGACTTGCGGGAAGGTCAGCTGAGGTGGATGGCTGCGGGTCCCACGGGGTGGTGGGATCCGTAGGTGTGGACCTGCGTGGCCAGGAGCCCGTGGGACCTGTTGCCACAGGGCTCCTGTGCTTTGCTCGGTGCCAGCAGCAGTTGGCTTGCTTAGCCTGGCTGCGGGAGGTCACCCCTTGTTCCCGTTTGTGGCTTTGGGGTGATTTTCTGTGTGTGTAGGTAGGATGTGGGGGAAAGGGTATCGTGGCCTAAACTTCAGCTCTTGCTGAGGATATAAAAGAGGTTAAATGTCCCTATTTAGCCAGGGGGCGGGCAGCAATTTGGAAATGCGGTGCTTGGGAGCAAGGCAGGGATAAGGACTGGGCAGGCTGCTCAGGAGGAAAAACCTTATTTCTTGTTGGTTAAAACCTGTGAGGAACAGGTCAGTCCTCCTGGGGACCTCCTGCTTGGGGCTGTGGGTGAGCATCCCTTGGTGCCTCAGTTTCCTTGATCCAGAGCAGGGACTTCAGACGGGACCCTGGGAGGTAGAAATGGGGAAGATGCTCTCTGGGACTGGCCAGCTGGCCTCTCGCCGCAGGAAACACGCCTCGAGCGTGCAGCTGTGGTTTTGAGCCAGCAAATGGTGCTTATTGGGGCTAGATAGATAAAGAAGGAAGGAAGGGTCCAAGAGCAGCAGCAGGATGATGGTAAGGTTAGAAAAGGAAGTGAGTGAGTGCAGAGAAGACAGTGTGGATATGAGAGAGGGCATAGACGGGTATTTGGGTGATGGACCCGTCCCCTCCCAACACAAGGTCCCCACCACGGTGCTGGCACACCGTGGCCAGGCTGCCTTTCCCCGTTCCCGGTGCTGTCCCAGATGGGATGGATGCTCCTGGCCTCAGGGGGGAGGAGGAGGGCAGCGGGTTAGTGGTCAGTGCTGGAGGAAACGGGCTGTAACCACTTCTTGCTCTGGCTTTAAAAGGAAACGCCTGGCAGCAGCAGCAGGGTGCTTCCCCCGGCCTCCCGCCGGCTCCTTCCCTCCTTGGCTGGGTGGTGGGTGCTGAGCCTCGGTGGGTGCTGAGCCTCAGTGCCCAGGCTGTGTCCCCACAGAGCTTCATCCCTCCGGATGGTTTGCATGGGAGGGATGCTCCCCCCATAAGCAGCTGGCATAGAAGCTTGCCCCGAATCCTGTCCCAAATCCTTCGGGATTCACTTCCCAGGGGTTTGGTTTCTATCAGGCTGGATTCTCAGGGTCCCCCCCAAAAAGGAATCTTCTTGTTTGCAGGCTGCGAGTGCCCTGCAGCCGTGGCGAGTCCCACTGTCCAAGGGAGCGGATTTGGGAAATCTAGACATTCCCAGTGGAAATCCCCTCTGTCCGAGCTGACTGTCCCCAGCTGCAGGGTCAGTCTCAGACTTTCTCCTCTTGCAGCTCCTGGCCCTCGTGCCTGCGGCAGCCCCGGCAGGACAGGGTTGAGCTTCTCGTCCTGCATCCCGCATCCCCCATCCCGCACCTTTGCCATGAGCTCTGCCTCCCGGCCGTGGGGTGCTGCTGTGGCACCCCGGGATGCCAGAGCTGTTGCAGGGGCATTGCCCTGGGGGTATCGAGGCTGGGCAACCCCTGGGGGCTACCTGCCCTCTCCCTCTGGTTGCCCCAGCTGCACCCCAGGCCTGTCCCAGTGCTACCCTGTGCCGGGGCTCGGATGCTCAGTCCCTCTCTGGACCCTTTGCACCCTCAGGTTTTGCATTCCCAACTCTGCATCCTCCATCCTTTCTGTAAGGTGTTTGGTATTGCTGGGTGTGCTCCTACCACTCATCCCAGTAACTCCTGCTTGCTGGAGCAGCTGGTTCCCAGCTCCTTTGTGAGAGAGCAAAGCCCTGCCCGCTCCCCACGAGCACGACGGGTCCCGGCAGAGCTGCCCATTCCTGCCCACGCTCTCGGGTGCTGCAGTCTGGGCCTGTCTGGCTGTTTCTCAACCCAGCAGTAGCGGGAAACATTTCTACAGATTGTCTCTTGTTTCCCAGCCATCTCTGGACCTCAGCCTCCTGCCAGCTGGCCACTGGCCACCGTAGCAGTTTTTGCAGCTGGCTGCAGTGGTGGAGGGGGGACGGGACACAAGAGACACCCCCAGACTGCCCGTCAGCGAGCGAGATGCTCTGCAAACAAACCTGCCTCAGCACGCAAGAGCCACCTTGGCTGTGCAGCTTGTGGCAGCCGGTGCAGCCTGTCCCCGGGGGAGGGAGCATAGGGAAGATTTTCTTACGGGAATTCAGGCACACAAGGAACAACAGCAGCTTCTTGGCAATGAAAAGTAAATAAAGCTGCCGTCCTGGCTGCAGCCAGCGTGAGAAGCCGAGGATGCTGCCAGCTCTCCAGGTCCATCTGTGCCAGGCTGGGGATGCGGGGAGCGCTCGGTTGTGGGGGAACTGTCATGTATCTCTTGTATGATGTGGTGTGTGAGCTCCTGCAGAATTGGGGCCTTTCTGCTTGCTGGCTGTGGCTGGGGATCCCCCGGCCTCGTCTGAGGCTGTGGTGGGGATGCGGCAGGCATTGCCCCTGCTCGGCTCACTGCTTTCCACTGTTGGAAGCCCTGGCTCTTGAGCTGGGGGTGTCTCAGCCCCCAGTGACCCTGACAACCTCTTTTGGCTTTGTCCTGGCAGTACCGTGCCTGGATCCTCCGTGACTATGGCAGGAACCCCTTCAAGGACCAGGAGGAGCTGCAGTGCTTGCTGGCCCAGCAGGAGCAGAGGCAGAAGGAGCAGCAGCTGGGGAGCAGGGATCGCTCCTGGCTCCACTCTCCAGCTCCCACCTACCCGCTCCCCTACCACGCAGGTGGCACCAGCAGAAGCAGATGGATGAACAGATAAGCAGCTGGCTGCTCGCAGGCGGACGTTGGCCCTGGGCCTTGGAAAACTCAAGTCTTCCCTTTGCCAAGTGCCCACGGGGGTTCATGTCTGGGGCAGCGAGCAGCCAGCGCTGGCCTTGGCTGTGGGCTGAGGGTTGGAGCAGGGGGGTCAGGACTTGCAGACCTTCCCCTTGGCTGCCAGCTCTGTGTATACCTCCGGGCAAGCCAGTGAACTGGTGACAGTGTCATGCTCTTTCCCATTCCTCCATTTCTCAGTGGATTGCAGCTACTTTTCCACCGCTCAGCGCAGCAGCAAGCCCCATCCCTCTCCCCAGCGGCGCGGTACCCAGGTGCTCCTCTGGCAGGGCACAGGGACGCCGACGCAGAGCTTGGAAAGCCGGAGCAGGATGAGATGGGGAGACACCACCTTGTCTTCTGCTTTGCAATGAAGCTGGGGGATGATACAGTCTGTGAGGCTGCCCCGAGGAGGGAGGGATGGGTCCTGGGACATGGGTGTGCTGCCGAGCCCAGCTGTCACCCCGTGGGATGGGGAGAGGGGCTGGAGGCTCTGGGGGCTGCAGCTACCCCTGGCTGTGTTTGGACTTTCCTGGTGAGCATGTCCTTGGCTGATGTCTGTCTGGCATTTTTCTTAACTCCCCCCCCCAAGGAGGGGGAAATCCAGCAGCGCCGGAGGCTGCCCGTCCCCTCCACCTCCATCCCCAGAGCTGGAGCGGTTTGGGTTTCCCCTGCTGCCCAACCTGAATGTCCCCGCTTGCAAAAGAAGCCAATCGCTTGTTCGACCTGCAGACCAAGTTAACGCTGTCCCTCTCCAACAGCCTTTTTAATCTTGAAAGACGATGACCGTGCCCCTTTTTTCATCCCAGACTCACACAGTGCATTTCCAAAGCGTGGGCTTCCTTTACCAGGACTCCCCACATCTGCCCTACAAGGCGGGGGGCCCAACTCATCGAGGCAGCCCTTCTACATTTAAACCTTCAACTCTTCCATGCCAGTTTGGCCTTTTACTATAAATACCTTGCTTCTCAAAAATATCTGTTCTGAGAAAAAAAAACCCCAAACAAACCAACCAAACATCCAAAGCTTTTCCAATATTTCTAGGAATTCCCTTAATGAAAATTTCTGGGTACTTGGAGTGTGTCAGCACCGGGGGGTGACTTGCCCAATTCCTAATAAAGAGGAGAGTGATTAAAACCATGAGGATGGCTGGTCTTGATTTGTGCTGTTCCTCGTGGGACTGGAGGGATGCATCTGATTTTCTTGAGGAGAACCACCAGTAAAATAAAAAATTTTAAAGAATCAGTGTTTAGCCATAATGTATAGGGTTCTGGGAAGAAAATTATGGGGCTTTTCCTTGTCTTTTTAGGTTGAGAGAAGGATCCTTTTGGCTGTTATTCTATACAGTGTGGCTCATGCCTACAGGAAAGCACCCTGGTCAATTAATGAGATCAAGGACCATAAATGGTGCTGATGAAGTGAAGAGAGGTTGAGCAAACTGGGTTGATACTGGATTTAATGCCTCTGTTATCATTTTAGGAAGCAGAAAAATGAAACTTGTGCGCAGGAAAAAAAAAAAAAAAGAGAAGAAAGTTGGTTTCTGGTGTTAATAGGAAGTCATCGGAGATATGTGATAAGCAGAGATTAGATCTGCAGTAGGTGGGATAACCTCTGTGGAGCGCTGCTGTCCCGTCACCTGCACCAGCCTGGACGGCCGTGACCCCTCCTGTCCTACAACCGGCCATCCCGGGACTCATTCCCCACGGAGCTGCGGCACCGAAGCAGCTGTTACCCCTGGAAAAATCCCCCTGATTCGGGGCATCACAAAGGATGCTCCCTCCAATCTGCAGCATCACCCCTGCTTGGCATCACAGCAACAGCTGTTGCCCAAATAGCATCTCCTAAACCCAATTTCCCCCAAATTTGAGAGGCGAATATATAGATTTTTTTTCCCCTCTGGCCTACATCAGTGAAACCTGTGGTGGCTTTAGGATTTCTGGGCACTGGAAGGCATGACCCGAGGCAGGTAAATCTGGGCTAATTTCCACTTCTTTTTACATCTCGAAGAGCACTGCACGCTTGGCTGCTCTCAGCTCTCCCGCATCACATCACCCCTCCTGAAAGCCCGGTGCCTCTGGTGCGGGGAGAATCGCTCTGCCGAAGTGTGAATGAGCTTCCTGGGGTGCTGCTCCAACACACGGAAATAGTCTTCGAGAAATTCTCTGCCCTGCTGCCTGCCCCAGGGTGTGTTTTGTGTTTTCCCTTGCCAGTCACTGGCAGGGCTGTGGGGCATCTCACTCCCTTCCAGCCTGCCACAGCCAGCAAGGTGAGCACCTGAAAAAAACATTTTAAGGAGTTTATTATTTTATCTTCCTCCATCTGGGACTCCCCTCACCCCAGGGAACTGAGATTTTTGCCTTTCCAGGCTGCCCATGAAGTCCCAGAGCCAAAATGAAGCCAGAGGTGATGGAATCACCCCGCTGGCAACAGGGTTGCAATTAGTCTCCAACTTGTTGAGCTCCAGAGGGGACAAGGAGGTGGAGAACCTCGATTATATGAAGCCCCTTTAAAATATCCCAAATTTGCCAGAACTTTCTTTACAAAAGAAAGAATTCTTTACCAGGGAGTCTCCGGCCAATACAGGGAGGCAGAACTGGTGTCTCAGGGGACGGCAGTGCAACCCCCTCCCTGCAAAGCTTAACTTGTTTCTCGGAAAAAAAAAAAATAAAAAAAATGCTCCGAACCCTATCTGATTGCAAAAGATGTTTTTGGCTCTCCCCAAATCTCACAGGGGGGATCTGATTAGGATCAGTCGGGTGTTTAAAAACAGGGGCTGTTACAGCCATTATTTATTAGAAATGACAGTCAAGGTTGTGTACCTTAGATCATTATTTTTATTATACCATCTGTGCAGCTCCATACATTTCCCATTTCTCTGTATTACCCACATGGGAGTAATTGTGGTTTTCTTCCAAGAAATGCGTGTGTAATCTGGTAATCCCAGAAAAACCCCTCCGAAGTCAGGCTGCAGATGGTCCTTTACACCCTGCCATGGCCCGTGGCCCCGGGCTGGGTGCGTCTGGCCTGGGCTGGGGCTGCTGGGCGCTGCCAGGGAGGGACGGATCCGGGACCTGGGGTCAATGCAGGAGGGAACTGCCCGGGGATGGACTGAGCTGGGACTGGAGAGACTGGGCTGGGGCTGGGGAGACTGGTCTGGGACTGGGGAGACTGGTTTGGAACTGGGAATGGACTGACTTGGGCTGAGGATGGACTGAGTTGGGACTGGGGAGACTGGTCTGGTACTGCAGAGACTGATCTAGGACTGGGGAGACTGATGTGGGACTGGGGAGACTGGTGTGGTACTGCAGAGACTGATCTGGGACTGGGGAGACTGGTTTGAGACTGGGGGTGGACTGAACTGAGTCTAAGGATGGACCGATGTGGGACTGGGGAGGACTGGTCTGGGACTAGGTGACTAGTTTGGGACTGGGGATGGACCAACGTGGGACTGAGAATGGGCCGATCTAGGACTGGGGAGGGACCAGTCTGAGTCTGGGGAGACTGATCTAGGACTGGAGAGACTGATCTAGGACTGGGGAGACTGGTTTGGGACTGGGGGAGAGAGAGACATGGGATGGGGGGACCGGTCTGGGACTGGGGACACTGGTGTGGGACCGGAGCGATCTGAGGGCGGTCTGGGACCGGGGATGGCCCGATCCCGGTAGGGCTGAGCTCCGCCCCGGGACGGACCCGCCCGGCGCCGCGGGCGGAGGGGACACGGGGCAGCACCC
>NW_020799113.1:179582-261583 GCF_003259725.1 Athene cunicularia
GTACGGGCGGCGCCGGGCTTGTGCTGCCCGCGGGGTGCTGGGGGGCCCTGGGCCGGGGGGACAGGCCCGGCCCGGCCCTGAGGGGTGCGAGGGCTGAGCCTGCCGCCAGCGCGGCGGGGAGGGCGGTGAGCTGTGGGGTGATGGAGCGGTGCTGCCTCTGCCAGGCGAGTTTTCTGGCTGCTTGTCCTTCCTGGCGTGGGGTCAGTGCACGGGTCCCTGCGTGGGAAGGGCTCCAGAAGAGCTTCCCAGGGTTCTGTGGAGGGGGGGTGGAGCTCTGGCCTCTGCACGTTACGAACGCAAGCTTCCCAGAAGATTCTCTGATTTAGAAGAGTCCCCTTCCAGCAAGCATGTCTGAGGTTCTTCACCCAGGCCCAGTTGAGGTGTGAAGTGTTTGCTGTGGGAGCCAGCAGAGGGGCTGTTGTGTACCCCTGTCCCGCTGGAGATGAGCTGTGGCTTGTGCTTTGGGGTGCCCAGCTCTGGAGGGGCAGCTGGGATCCAGAACTGTGCCCTCGGTCTTGCTTTGGCTGGTGGTTTGAGCTATCAGCATTCCTAAGAATGGAGGTTTTGTTGGGGCCGGCCAGGGAGGTCTGTGTGTCCTACCATGTAGCTGTAGGGTGATGGAAAAGGGACAGAAGTTGGTGGCACTGAGCTGGTGTGAGTTCATGGCAAAGCAGGGACCACCAGGTCTCAGGCTGTGTTGGGAGCATCCTTGTCTTCTCCCCAAAACCTTCCCATGGGGAAGTAAATTAAAAAAAAAAGAATGAGGGACAGACAGTCCTGTAAAACTTGGAGGAGGGTCATCAGTGTGGAGGGCTGGTCCTGGGACTGCTGGTTTCTTCTGCCAGGCCACCAGCTCCTGAAGTCTCTGTGGGTCTTGCCATGGAGGTAACGGAGGTTGCTGGGTGGGTTGAGCCTGGCAGTTTTCTTCCAGCTGGGTAGGAGAAGCTTCCTCATAGGTCCTCTATGAAGTCACCCAGCGGTTTTGGCTAAATATGACCCAAAGTCCCCAGCAAGGGTGGCTTGACTTCACCCTGCTCCATCCTGGCGTTGGTCCTCTGTTTGAGAGCGTTGATTGTGCGGCCCTGTGCCTCCCCAGGTAGGCAGTGCCTGGCAAGAGGGACAGCCATCTCCTCCGGGGGAGATGCCAAGACCAGCTGGGGACAGCACTTGGCTCCTGTCTCCTACAGACACTGATGGGTGTCTGCCCCGGGGTGGCCAAGTGTCGCTTGTTCAGGTGACAGCACAACTGGGTCGTTTAATCCCCATCCATCTGCTTCTTGTGATGTATCCCACAGCAAAAAAAAGAGTAAGCTGAGCACCATCAGCCTGTTTCTATGAGCTGAACTTTGACAGAGCTGGAGGAAGGATTTGTAGTAACCCTTAGAAAATTGCCTTGATTTTTTTATTACGGAAGAAGGGGGATTTTAATGTATAGAGGTTGGCGTGTGGGACCTGCACGGCTGAAAGCTGCTCGTCTCTTCAGGCAGTGCCCCTACCAGTTGTGCATGTGGCAAACTGGAGCATGGTGTGATCCCCTGGACCCCAACTGTGGTGGGACAGTGCTGGGGGGAGCTAACGGGGCTTTGGACCTCTCGTTCCATCCAGGATGTGTGACCGCAACGGCGGGCGGCGGCTCCGGCAGTGGCTGATCGAGCAGATCGACAGTGAGCTGTACCCCGGGCTCATCTGGGAAAATGAGGAGAAAACCATGTTCCGCATCCCATGGAAACACGCCGGGAAGCAGGACTACAACCAGGAGGTGGATGCTTCTATTTTCAAGGTAGGGACAGATGGTTAATGCCCCTTCTTAATGGTTTCTGGGCTCTGCGATGCTCTTTCTCCCCTTGTTGACAGTCCCAGTGGTGGGAGATGTCCATGTTCTCTGTGGATTTTGTATCTCTGACCCTTGCAGGAGATGCTTCACCCCACAGTTGGTCTCCCAGGCTCTTTTGGGGGTGTTTGTTCCTTTTTGCCAAATGATTTTAGGTTTGTTTTCAGGATATTTGAATCCTGGTCTGACATGAGAAGCTGAATGTGCTCCTTCTGATCTGCTCTAAACTTCTTATCAGGCTGCTCTTGATAAAAGGCTGGATTTACCAAAAAAAAAGAAAAACCCACCCAAAAAGACTTTGTAGGAGGGAAGGAAGCTTTGGATCTCACTGAAAGAGGGGAGAGGGGATTTCCAGTTTTGAAGAAAAACTGGAAAATTCCATCCCTAATTGAAAATGTCAGGCTCTTCCCCAGGAATTCCCTTCCCTCTGCCTCCAGTTTCAAATAATTGTACTGGTGAGCATGTTCTCTTTCAGGGCGGTGACAGCTGGTTTGGGAGCACTCAGTTATGAGGATGGCATTGAATTCAGCCGCTGGAAAATATATAAATATCTATACAATAAATATATATTATTTTTTAAATATGCATATTTTGCAGTCTCCCTTCAGTGGTAAAATGTACTTTCCCATCAAAAGCACAAATGACGTACTGCTCCTAGAAAGGAACTGGTTTTCATTTATTAGTCAGGAGCTGGAAAATGATGTTTATTTCGATTGTGTTTTTTTAATTGTTACCAAGTCATTGGGAACACCAGTGCTTCAGCTGCTATTCCTCGCATCCCCCCTGCAGCTCCTGGTGGTGCAGAGATGAAGCCACATACTATGACCTTGACCCTCTGTGTTATAAAACCTGGGTGCTGCAGCCCTTCCTGCACCTGGGTGCATCTCCGGGGCAGGTGGTGCTGCTCTGCAGCCTGACATCTGTCCCCACGTGTGGCAGCTCCGCGTGTATCCGCAGTCGAGGAGTGAAACGGCGAATACACACGGGATGGTTGAGAGGGTGTGAGGGGAGTGAGATGCAAAATGCTCTACCCCTGGGCTTGGGGGGGTTTACAGAGCTCATGTGAAAGAATTTTTTTTTTTTTTTTGTCCTTGTTGCTTTGTTTTAGGCCTGGGCTGTTTTCAAAGGCAAGTTCAAAGAAGGTGACAAAGCGGAGCCGGCCACGTGGAAGACACGGCTGCGCTGTGCTTTGAACAAGAGCCCCGACTTTGAGGAGGTGACAGACAGGTCCCAGCTGGACATCTCCGAGCCCTACAAGGTCTACAGGATTGTACCAGAGGAGGAACAGAAATGTGAGTGCCCCGATAAGGGACTGACCCCCAGTGCTAGTCGGTCCTGCAGGTAACCACAGGCTTGTGCTGCTGACCTACATCTGAGCGGAGCTTCCTGGCCAGACTCTGCTCTTGTGCCGTGATGCTTTGCAGAAGATGTCCCCTGTGTCACTGTGGTGGCAGGGAGAGGAGGAAGAACAGGGTTTTTTTTTTCTTTCCCTCCTCAAACAGCTGCTTAGGAAATATGGGATAACTGCAGCATCTTCTAAGCTTCCATCCTGTAAGGATGTTGTAGGGATAAATCCAAAATCCTTCCCTGCTTGGGGCAGTACTTGAGCCCCAACCCTTTGTCCTCCCAACGCCTGCCCTGGGTGTGTGGCAGGGAGCTGCAAATAAATCCCTTCTCTGTTGCCAGCAGTGATTAGAGTAGCAGTAGTTTCACAGAGCAGTCGCTGCTGCAATGTCTGCTGCGGTGCAGGTCACACCAAATATATCTCTATTTGTGGTTAGGTGTGTGTGCGCTTTTTCCTTTTTATTTTTAAAGTAAAAAACTTGTGAGAAAAAAAAAATAATCTCGCTGTCAGGAAATCTGCCTTTAGCTTCTTGGTCTCCTCCAGCCACGTTCACACAAGGGGCTCGCTGCTTCTATGCAAATGGCATTGCAGGTTCCCACCAGCAGCACGACTGTGCTCGGGGTGGCTGGCGGAAAAAGGAGAAGCAGCGGCCTCAGTCTCTGGGGTGCTCAAAAAAAAAAAAAAAAACCAAACCCCAACCCAAACAACTCACCCTTCTCTTCTGCTCTCTGTTACCAGCCAGATTTTTTGATTTGCCTTGCTGCTGGTCACTGCGCGCTGGGGCGATAGATTGCAAACTGGTTTTAGGTCCCAAAAAGCAGCTTTGGGTAGAGCTGGAGGGTGCTGTGAGCCCCACCAAGGGGCTGTGCTGTGGTTCTCTGTTTCATAACTTTCACGGGGGCAAAGGGTTTCTAAAACTCAGCGGCGAGGTGAGCCTGTGGCTGGGGGAGGTGTGTGGCCTCACTGCATCCCGGCCTCTCCTTGCAGGCAAAGTGGGTGTTGCCAATGGAAGCGGCCTGAATGACCTCACGGAGATGGACTGCAGTTCCTCTGCGATCGATGACCTCATTAAAGAGGTAAGTCCTCACCGTGGCTGCAGGTCACCTTGGCCAGAGGTGGACTCAGGGTGTCGAGCTGCCTGATTAAAGTGTTGCCTTCCTAAAGTTCAATCTGCAAAGCTTTGGGGGTCGGCCTGGTGGGCAGCGCTGGGTTTGGCAGCTCGTTCCTGTGCACCAGGACGTGGTTAGTGATGAACAGCTCCTGCTTTTGATTTGCATTTGGGCAGGCGAGACCTTTGCTGGGGGACAGAGGCTGTTTCGCAGTTCCGTTCCCTTTGATGTTGTCACCTTGAGCTGCTTCTGCTCGGTAGCTCTTGAGGGTGCTAGAGTGTACGGCTGTGGGAATGCCAAACTTGATCTTTCTAACCCAAAAAACTTCATTGGCATCCCGTGGCGTTGCTGTTTGGACCCTCTCTGAGCACTGCAAGTGTCTCAGCACAGGGCAGTGGCTGCCTGTGGCATAGAACCTGCTCTGATCTTGGTGTCTGCTCTTGCACAGCCCCCCTGTGTAGATGATTA
This sequence comes from Athene cunicularia, assembly GCF_003259725.1. Lineage (NCBI taxonomy): Eukaryota > Metazoa > Chordata > Aves > Strigiformes > Strigidae > Athene > Athene cunicularia. Next base: position 184,336 of record NW_020799113.1, read on the forward strand.
TCTGGGGATCATCAAGAGAAGCCCCTCACCCCCCCAGGAGACCTGCAGAAACCCCCCAATACCTGACTGGTGGGTGCAGCAGCCCAGCCCTGGTAAGTAGCTGACTGTGTGTGGTGTTTGGGACTCAGATTTTTGTCTGGGGCAGAAGTGCATAATGGAAAACCGTTGTATTTAATCTTATTAAGAATGTTCAAAATACTAGTTATGAACCCTGTGATTGGTACCAGGCACCCAACAGTGCACTGCACAAGATTAAATCCACCTGGGAGTATTTGCTGGCATCTTCTGTGTGGGGCTGGGAAGCCTGATGTGCCTGGGAGAGAAAACTTGGGGCTGGTAGAGGGGGGGATTGGGGTTTGGGAGCTGGGCACTTAGGCTCAGCTTGGCTTTCTCTCTGCCTGCAGCGTTGCCCCTGATGAATGGATACTCTGGCTATGAGCAGCATCATTCAGGTAAGGCAGCTCCCCTGCTCAGCTCCGGACTGTGGCCATCAAAAGTCCCTCTGAGGCCTGGCCTTGTGTGTGGTGGCAGAAGGTGGCTCTGATTCCCCTCCCTGCCTTGGGAGAGGCTTTGCTCTGGGTTTGGGAGGTCCCACACCCTCCTGAGTATCTGCAGGGATGACTCCTACCTGTTGTCCTGTGGCCACAGCTCTGGCCTGGGGGGATGCCCTGGGGTGCTGGGACCTTTGGCAGGGGGAGATCTGCCTATAGCAAGGGAAGTGTGGAGCAAAGGCAGGAGGAAGGGGCTCAGTATTGGGAGCTCTTGCTTGCTGATCACAGAATCATCAAGGTTGGAAAAGACCTTGAAGATCATCTAGTCCAACCATTAAATCAGCTCTGATTTAAATCAACCTGATCAGCGCTGCTACCAGGCTGTGTGCTGGAGGAGATGTCATCCAGCAAGTAGGTGGTCTCCTCCATCCAAGTGAGACTTGCTTTTGGGAGATATTGCTGCTCTCAAGGGGTTTGGGCATTGCAGTGAGGAGCAGGCAGGGTTTGTCTTCTCCTGATGGGTGGTGTATGTGCCCATCCCCTCCCAGGTTACTCCCAGATGGTGATCAGCTTCTACTACGGCGGGAGGCTGGTGGGTCACATCACCACCTCGTGCTCCGAGGGCTGCCGGATCTCGCTCGGCCAGCCCTCCAGCCACGGCGAGAAGCTCTACGCCCCAGATGCTCTGGAACACGTGCGGTTCCCCTCAGCTGATGCCATCCAGAATGACCGCCAGAAGCAGATCACCAGAAAGCTCTTTGGGCACCTGGAGAGGGGTGTTCTGCTGCACAGCAACAAGCAGGGCATCTTCATCAAGAGGCTGTGCCAGGGCAGGGTCTTCTGGAGTGGGAACACCATGGTCTACAAGGACAGGCCCAACAAACTGGACCGGGATGAAGTGGTGAAGATATTTGACACCAACTTGTTCTTCAGAGGTTTGTAGGAGCATTTCCCTCTTTTCAGCCACTTGGTGGGGTTGAAAGGATGGAGCCCTTGGCCTTGGAGCACTCTGGAGTCATCACTGTCCCTCACTGATGTATTACCCAAGTGCTCTGGATGAGTAGCTGATGGTACTGGACATGGGAAGGAATTTCCAGGTGTTTTGTGTCGCTAGAAAACTCCTCCTGGCTGGAGGCTTTGCCCAACAAAGCTGGCTCCTCTCGAGCCCACAGCAGGGTGCTCAGTCTTGAAGCTGTGTAGCAAAGGCTGGCAGCCTCCAGCTGTGCCTCTCTCCTTGCAGAGCTGCAGCAGTTTTACAACAACCAGGGCCGCTTCCCGGACAGCAGAGTCATGTTGTGCTTCGGAGAGGAGTTCCCAGATGCCGTGCCCCTGCGGTGTAAGCTCATCCTTGTCCAGGTATGGAGAGCTGCCCTCTGGAGCTCTGTTGCTGAATTTTCCTCCTTGTCTGGAGCATATTGCCCATTTTTTTTTTTTTCCCCAGTGAGTAGGGCTCTAGCTCCATCCCCTGGAGCCACAGACCATTTGGGTGCCTGAATTGGTGGGGTTGCAGGTGTGGCTTATCTACAGCTTCCTGAGAAGTTCTTGGGCTGTTGCTTGTCAGACTCCTTGATCTGGGTAGATCATGTTTGCAAACAAAGCTCCCAAAGGGCAAAAGCTTTTCTAAACCATGAGAGAATCTCTTTTCTTCCTGCTCCTGCCTATTGGCACTGGGACTGCTGTCCTTTTCTGTGGGAAATGGGGCAATAAATCCCTGGAATGGTTAAGGGACAGACTGGTGCAAGCAGCGGGGTTGGAAAACCTTCAGGAGGGTGAAGGAGGAGGTGGGATGAGAGGGGCAGTCCCTGTGGCTCTGTCCATAAACTTCTCCCTGGAAAAGCTGAAGCAATTCTGTGATCTCAGAGCCCCTGGGGAGATGCAAAGGGTGTTTCTGGAGCCTGCAGCCAGTGTGGGGCCCCCTGGGGCCAGCAGGGACATGGCATGGAGGGCACAGGGAGGGTGCTGCATCCACTCCTGAGCAAGCAGAGACCCACCAAGTCCATGAGGTCCTGGAGGGGATTTTTACAAGTTCCAAGACTGCTCCTGTGCCTCTCTGCACAACTTCCTGAGCTGGTCACCTCTTCTTGCCTTGGGTGTCTGCACCAGAGGATCACTGCAGTTGCTGGGATGTCCCCCAGCCTGTCCTCACCTCTCTATAGCTCTGCTGCGAGAGGAGCTCTTGTGACTGCTCCTCTTCTCCTAGAGGTGCTTGTGCCAAGGTGGTTTGTGGATTTGGACCTGGGTCCGTTGGGCACAACCACTTTGCTGTATCTCTCCCACCCCATACGCCACTGGTGGGGGCATATGGCAGCAGCAGAAGTCACCCAAAGAGGTTTCTCTTCATTCAGTGTCCTCAAGACTTTTTTTTTCTTTGCATAGGTGGAGCAGCTGAGTGTCAGGCAGGTGGTGGAGGAGGCTGGGAAGACCTGCAACAGCAGCCCCATGCTCCCCATAGCTGATGAGACGCAGCACGACCAGGTGTACAGGATCTTCCAGGACATCTGTGGGACGCACCAGCGGCCACTCTTCAGAGAAAACCAACCAATTGCTGTCTGAGCTGCCTCCTCTGCACACATAATGTGATGGGCTGGGTTGATGTAGACCCAGTTCAGTCCCATTAGTGCCTAAATTCCCCTTTTGGCAAGTTGGTTCTTGTTCTTTGCTGTTTCCAGTCCAGAGTCTGTATAAACAGAGCAGTAAAAATTGCCATGAGAAAATAGGTTGGATGCTTAGTGTGTCCTGCGGACACTTTACTGATAAAAATGACTTTTGTACCCCTCAGGGTAGGTAGTTGGTGTACTGTTGTCTCTAGCAAATGGTGGGGGAGGACATTGTCTGAGCTGTGCAGGAAAGTTGGGGCTGGGAGTGTTTTGTGTTGCCTTTGTTAATGGCCAGTCAAGCAGAACTGAAAATCAACAGCTATAACGACCCGCCCCAGTGGTCTGCAACCCGAACCTTGCTGAGGATAGTGATTTGGTAGCAGGTGACTCTCAGAAAAGCCTTAAAATGCTCAAATGTAGGAAATTCTTTCCAGAAACCATTTTTTTTTTTCCTAGAGTACTGCTGATGGAGGTTAGGGTACGTCTTCCAAGAAGAACCTTCTCAAATCCTTCTCATATTCCTCTTTATTTTTGCTCTGAGGTCTATATGTTTATCTGTAATACCAAAGTATTTTGAAACTTGGAAACCGATGCAGAGATTATATATGTAAATGATGAATATAAGAATCTAGGAATCTTAATTTTTCCTAACCAGAGACAGAGTTTATATAAATATAAAATCTTTAATTTTAAAGATCGCAGCATAGCATGAATAGGTTGGCTTCACCCTCCCAAACACATGTTGGTCTCTCCCAAGCGTGACCAGGCAGTGGCATCCATGTGTAAATCCTCATTAACATGCTTTGTGTGTGCACCCAGCACCGGGGAGCTGCTTGGGCATGGGGCTTGTCCCTTGCAGCTGAGACAAACCAGGACCGCATCTGTGTGCGTGCTACTAAGCTGCCTATTTATTTTATGCCTTAGGTTTATTCAGTATTTTTTTTGTAATTTTTTATCTTCCTGCAATTAAAGTGCTATGTTTTGTATTTCTTTTGCACTGGGGTTTTTGGTTGTGGTGAGCAGGGTGTTGTATCTCTGGTGGGAAGAGTCTAGTCTCTCTCTCTTGCTCCTGCCTCAGCTCTGGGGTCTGTGTTAAGCCCATCCTGTTGCCCCCTCCCTGCTCTGTAGCTGCCTGGTTTCATCTCTGGGGCAGGAGAGGAATGAGCCAAAATGTTGTGGTGGAGGGAGGAGAAGGGTATCACTTGCAGGGCCTTCATTCCACGGAGCATGAACCTGGCTGCCCTTAGCTCTTGGTCCTGGGCTGTGATGCCCCAGTGGATGAGTTATTTATGGGCCTGCTCAAAGGCATCCTCTGGTCCTTTCCCCGTTATTGCCTGGTGGAGCCTTTCCCTGCTGTCTTCTCCATCCACCTTTCTCCTGGGGCCTTGTTTAGTGAATGTGGGTGGTGTTTGGGGGGAATCAAGGGGCAAAAGGGAGCATCTGCCTTGGTCAAACAAAGTTTCACCCTCACCTGCCTGCACTTCAAGCCTGGGTTTGGGGCAGGGCCTCAAGAGGTTCTAGAAGGTCAGGAAGTCCATGTTCTGTCACCTTCCCCCTGTGAAGAATCAACACCCGCAGCTCTTTGCTCAGAGCAGGGTCTGCCATGTGCTCTGGGAGGGAAGCACCAAGCTTCACGGGGTGACCCTGGTACCCGAGGCACTGGGCGATGTGGGCACTTGTGAAGAGGATGCCTGGAGATCCGGGCAGCTGCAGGCTGAGTCTCCTGAGGAGATGGATGCAAAGCTGCCTTCCCTGCTTGGGTATCAAAGCAGATCACCCCCCCTTTTTTTTTTTTTTTTTTTTTTTTTTCTGCTCTGCGTTTTTCTACTGATGGAGACCTTCCCAAGCACAAGTGTGTGATCAGGGCACGGTTAAGCTGTGAGGACCCTGACCTAGGGTGAGTTGCCCACGGCTCCCCTCTGCCAGGAGCTTTGTTCTCTCTGCAGGATTGCTAGTTATTTTGGGGTGAGCAACTCAGCCTTCCCAGTGAAACCTCCCTAAAATAATTAAGTGTTCAGCTCTCGGGGGACTGGAAGCTGACTCCCCTGCATCCCTCCAGCATAAGCAGTTACAGCCTCTGTCCCCAAGAGCAGCAGGCAACACGCAGCTTCTAGCACCCAGCAAGTGCTCTGAGATGGGAGACCCAGCTGGAACTCTGTGGCTATGCGTTAGGATTTAGGGAGGTCCCACATCCCAAGCTATTTATGTTGTGAGCACCACACTGAGTTGTTCTCCGTGCCCCAGCCGCGTTGGTGGGACGCTCGTAGTCTTGCCTGCATGCTCGTGCACGTCCCTTGTGGCCTGAGGTTTTGCCGCTTGTGAGCGGAGGTGGCTGCAGACCAAAATTTTTGAGGATGCACCGGGATCCTAAGTGCGGTGGAGTCCCCAACTCCTGTAAGCTCTTACGGGACGCTTGGTCACGGGGAGGGGGATTATACCCTGCAGGTGCACGGGCAGCATTCACTCAGCCTCTCCCTGCTCCTGAGGACCATCGCCGTGTCTCCCTCGGGGTTTAATCCTGTTCCAGTCCTTGGTGCTCCCTCGGAGTGTGAGGAAGACTCACCTTCCCGTGGCGGTGGGAGTGTGGCACCCGCTGTGGTCTGTGCTGGAACAACACGTGCCCACTTGTGAAACACACGGGACAACATAAACACCATTTGCGGTTTCCCCAGATGTCCTGGTGCGAGTCCTTCCTCAGAAACCACCATCTTGTGCTCGCCTGGAGCCACCTGCTACGTATTCAGGGCTCTTTCAATTTCCACCCCAAGACCACAGAAGAGCGGTGGGGAGCAGAGGTACCTTTTGTTGGACCCGGCCGCACTGTTTATTTTTAGTGTTACCATTGTGTCTCAGAGCCCAGAGCTTGGTTTGGGGCTGTGCTTTGCCTTGCTCCATAAAGCCAGAGGGCAGCTCCTGTCCTGAACGGCTTCCAAGCCGCGTCTGTGAGGGGACAACTGGTGGGTGTGGAGGGACTGGGAAGGGAACTGTGGAACTGGATCTTCTGGCTGAGGTGGGATGCAAAGAGGATAATGTGGTGGGGTGCATGACTGAGGGCAGGGGTCCCCTTTTTGCTCAGGGCTCAGGTAGGACTCGCAGTTGTGTTTTTTTGTCTAATGCCTGGCTCAAGCTGGACTTCCTGGCTCCGTCCCACCCCCAAAATCCAACACGAGAGAAGCCTCCAAGGCTGATGCTCCCTCACAGACAAAGGACCAGATGCTCTGGCAGACGGGACCAGGTTTCGAGGTAACTGTGCCAGATTGCACAAAGGGATGTTCTGGCCCAGCTCATGGTGGCCTTTGTAAAAGCTGGGAGGAATTTCTGCACATCTCATACTTCCCTCTCCCCCTGCCAAATCTCTTGGCCAGGCAGGCAAGGCACTGCCATCCCCACCAGCCTGGCTGGGGAGCTGGTGCTGGTGGTGTCTGGGAGTGCTCCGACCTGGAGGCAGTGCCTGCATCCCAGGTGCCTGTCCCAGCACCTCGCTTGGCCCCCGGCAGCTCCAGTGAGCTGCTCAGTGCAGCTGCACCGAGTCTTAGTGGTTTTGGGTGACTGGGGACTCAAATACTTTCATTGGTTTCTGTTCACTTGGGTTCTTCTCTATGGCCTCACTGAAGTGAAACCTTGGTGCCTTGTGTTGACTCTTCTTTGTCAATGGTTCATCTGTTGGCAAAGCCAAACAGTGGCCCGTGTCTTCTCCAGCTCAGCGTCCTGTCCTCAAACCTTGGGGATGCAGTACCCACCGCATACAGCCTGCAGCCACTCCGCTGAATGATCCTCACTGGTGCAGCAGGATCGTGGATATGCTCAAAGGCTGTCCTCCCCAGAATGCTTGCCGCTTGCCCAAATTTTCACCTTGAGCACGTGCTTGAGTTGGAGCAGTAATGCCATCAAACTCCCACCTGATGTGGAAGTATTCCCTTGCTTCCCGGGAAAGACGACGCTGGTAACTGGTGCTGCTGCTCTGCTGGAGAGGGCTGCAGCGCCTGCGGACATGGGAAGGTTTTTTTCTGGGAGATATCCATGCCAAACTCCTGCTTTCAGGAGCAGGAGAGCGGAGTGAAGGTTTCACATGAGGAGAGAGGAGCTGGGTTTCCATGGAGGAAGACTGGGCATTACTTTCAGGATATACATGGTTCTCCTCAAGTGTGTTTGGGAGGAAGCGATCCTCCTATCAGCCAGCAGAGAAGGGTGGACGAGGGAAGACAACGTGAGGGAATTTTCCATCAACCCCTTCTCTAAGGTCTTCTGATGGAAAGACATCTACTCCATGGTGTACACTCAAGTCCTTTGATTGCTGGGTGCTGCAAAGGACTCGATAAACACTGCAGCCCCCACCTGATGTTTTGCTCACCGACTTGGGGTGTAATTTGGGTTCAAAGCCAAGCTTACTCCTGACATTTGTCATGGCTGGAAGGCAGTTTTGCCAGTGGGAAGCATCTTCCTTGGGAGAAAATGACCCTGGTTATATCCTGCAGCGCTATCAATGTTGTTCTTTAATGTGGTTCAGTAGTTTCCCGTGATGTGCCCTTCAACAATTGCGAAGAGTACCACTGCGTGTGGCTTCGGGAGCAGAATTCAGTGTCTGTGATGACAACCAGCTTCTACCCATCCCTCCTACACACTTGAAATACAGTGTGAGGAGTTACCTGGTGACCAGTCTCCTGCATGGAGAACAGACTGGCTGGACTGGGGAGAAGGAAGGTGAAGTCTGGTCCAGCTAAAACTCCTGAGTTTTAACCCAGCTCAGCCTGGAGAAATAGGAAAAGCTTGACAGGCATCTCCATCCAGCTTTGGAGGCCAAGTGCTCTGTGCAGAGGGACGACCACAGTTCAATCGCAGGTCCCAGCTCACAGTTGAACTGCTCAGGAATACAACACAAACCAGCTACAGCTGCTTCCTCCAACCTGCTGCCCCTTGGCGTGGGCCCCCACCGGCCCCTACAGGCGTTAGAAAACAAACAGTCACTTTTTATTTCTAGACACCAGGGTTTCCAACTGGTTTGATTGCTCAATGCCCCATTTCAGCACAGCAGCCTGTCCACGACGAGCATCTCTGGGCTCTTCCTGCGAGCGTGTTGTAATATGGGAAGCACCCTCCTCTTCGCGTGGTCACCAGTGGCAGGACATCTCCTCCCTGCCTTCAGGAAGGCAGGACAGCTCCATGGGGGCTTGGACCTCCCTCTCCAAGGGGTTTGTACCCCCTTGGGTGGTCTTACTGCCAAAGACACCTCAGTGATGGTGTAGGAGGTGATGGTGAAGGGAGCCTGACGGGACAATCAACCAAGAGTTGCCTTTGGTGGACCTCAAAGGACTTGCACCGTTGTGTGACGGCCCAGTGCTCAAACTGGTGTTATGTGGCACTTCCAATTCACACTTGCTTCGGATGGTCACCCTACTTGGCTGGTGGGACTTGGTTCAGGTGTCAGACCACAGATCTCATAAATCAGACCTGTGCAGACAATGGGAGGGGAGGGATGGTCCAAAGGCATCTCAGCTCTGGGCATCGCAGCTGCGTCAGGGCTGGCTGAGAAAGGGAGAGTAGGTGGTGGGAAGAGCTGAGGATGAGGAGGCTGAAGCTGCAGAATCTGAGCCTGGGGAGGGAGCCAACCTCCTGGTTTCCTCAGGCTAGACTTGGCTGCAGACAGGTTTCACACAGAGAAAAGAAGATCCCTAACTCCAGCAAGCACAACAGCCACGTATTTTTCTGAATCCATTTTTGACAGATGACCTCTTCCTCCTGCAAGTCTTTGCAGTAACAACAGATACAAGGTCATGAAAACAGACTCCACCCAAGCCACAACTGCAAAAATACGCGGGGACGAGAAGAAACGCAGCGATACTTGTTTTGTTGTGTCAGTCTTTTGGGTTTAGTATGAGACCAAGCCTGTGAAACCAAGGTCCAGGCTGAAATCCCCTCCCTTCCCCACAAGTTTGCATGCACCTAGATGTTGTGTCCTGCTCTGAGCCTATTCTTAGTGCTTGCAAATAATGCAGACACCCTGATGTATCGAGGTGGCTAGGACCGTAAAATACAGTCGGATAGTTTTTTGTGTGAGTCACAACCCACCCAGATACCAGGTAACCCGGGCTTTTGTTGCTCTTCAGAAGAGTAACATGGGAGAACTTTGACTTAGCCCTGAAACATTAATGAAAATGGTAAGAAACAAAAGGGTATTTCAGGATGTTGGATGAAGAGATCTTCATTACGTGGCAATTAAAAAAAAAACAAACTCCAAGCTGAAAAACCGTTTCTTTTCCTTCTTTTTTCCTCCCAATATGTGAGAGTAGCTGGATGTTCAGAAGAGTTGCTCCAGTTCTCACTGAGAGTTCACATGGCTGATGCAAAGCTTCCTCACTTGTGCTGGATGTTTTACAGAGAACGGCAAATGCTAACATGATCTTGAGTTTTGGAGAAAGCAGGCTGCACGTTTCAATAATACCAATCCCCAGTGTGCTATGGTTCCCGGTTCTTCTTCTGATGGGCTTCAAAGGGAATTTTGCCCCAGTTCATCAGCTGTGTGTCCACTGCAGCGAGCCAAAAAAAAAAAAAAAAAAAAAAAAAGGGTGTGGGAGCTGCTGCCATGAATCCTGCACTGCTTTCACATATGTAGTGATTTCTGCTGCAACACTGGGTGCTGCTGAGCCCAACTGTGAGCTCAGCTGCCTTCAGGAAAAAAAAAAAAAAAAGAAGTAAAAACCAAAAAAGTAGCCTGTATCTTGTAACTTGAGGCTGAGGGATTGCGGATGGCAGCGACAGTCGCTGTTGCACTGGAGAGCAAAACGTGTGGACAGGACTTCTCCTGTTTGCCCTTGCCCACAAGCCGGGTGGGCAGGGAGAGATGTGTGGAGCAATTTCTGTCACCCAGCCGGAGGGTGAGGTCAGTGATGTCCTTTAAACCACGGTCACCAGGCAGCCTCCAGCTGATCTGAGCCCGGCCGGCGCTTGGATCCGGCTGCGATTGGGGATTGCATCTACCTCTTAGCGTGGTGCTGAGCTCCAGCCCAGAAACTGGAGTTGTAATTCAGTAACAACCTGTTTGCTCACCGAGGCCACGAAGGAAACACACATTTCCTTGACATCGGATGCCTTGGTGCACCGGAGCTAGGTGTCCACCCAGGCCATGCTGCAGTGGCCGCGTCCAGAGGCCACCAAACGTCACCTCGGTGTCTCCATGCCGGCAAAGTCACCTCCACTGGTTAATCCAAGGATGCCCAGGTCTCCTCCCACACCAAACAGCCCCAATCCATGCCTAGCCTTGTACTTCAGGACAATGCCACGCAAATCCACTCTGGGACCTGAAACTTCTCGAGGCTCCCAGTGAGGTTCCTACCAAAATCAGCGTTTCCCCATTTTCTGCACAGCGATGGCAGAGCAGGTCCCCATCAGCCGGGTGCTGCAGCCCCCGTGGGAGGTGTGGGGTGGGGAGGCCGAGGTATGTGGAAGCAGCACGGTGGTTCGAAACAAGTGATTCCCTCGCCTGGATCTTTCTGTTCTGTATTTCTCTTGAGCAGTAACCACTTCTCCCCGAGATATATCTGGCTCATGGACACGGCTGCGGGGTGCAGGAGGCAGCGCATCTGCAGGTTGGTCTTCCAGTGAGCACAGCTAGAAAATAGAGGGATCAGTCTAGGGAATGTTTTTACACCTCTGCCCCAGAAAAAACAGTCTGGTTTTATTTTGGAGGAGGGTCTGGACACTTCTTTTGTAAAAATCCTAAATATTTAGAACTTGCCGGTTTGCTTTGCTGCTTCTACCCAGGTTCCTGCTCTGGTTGTTTTGTTTTGTTTTTTGTTTTTTTTTTTTTTGTTTGCTCCCAGATGCTCACCACCACTGCAACCTCCCGTCCTTCCCCAGGGTGCTGCTGAGGTCTGGAGGAGATCTCCTCCCCAAAGAGATGGTCAAAGCCTCGCAGCTCTGTCTTCTGGGGCAGTGAGTTTTCAGGTGGAGAAAGGAAGGGATGACTCGATTGCACTTTCAAGCAAGGAAAAAAAAAAAAGACAATTGAAAATGTTTCCTTGTGGTGTCACCAGCAAGGGCAAGGAGAGCCTGGAGGAAGGAGTCTTGTGGTTGAGAAGCTGGGGAGGGTGGTCTGTGGTGTTCACCACCAAGCAGGAGGTGGAGAAGGTGGGGGAAAGTGAGGGATGAGGATAGATGAAGGGCAAGATTTGTTACTGATGCAGTGAAGGACGAGTTGACAGAAAGAAGTCAATAGAGAAGGGTGAACATCTGCCGTACCAAGCCCACCAAATCTCCACCCAGCCCAGGTCCTACACCCAACATCTGTCCGTAGATGTTTGGGAGAGGAAGGAGCAAGCCTGGCAGATGAGTCTTACTGTGCTGAACCCAAAACCTCATGGCTGAGGGACAGCCTGGACCGCAGGTTGTGCCTGCAATGTGGTGGGTCATAGCCCCCAGCACAGTGCATGTCTTTAATGCCCTAAACTGGCTCATGGCTGTGGTAGCCAGCCCCTATGAAGGGATGGCCAAGAGGTGGATGGACGAGGAGAGGAGAGGAGAGGAGAGGAGGAGAATGGGGTAACCCTGTCGGGAAGGATATGGTGTGAATCGCTCCTGGGAAAGGGGGAATCTCCTGGTTTCCTCCTGATGAGCCTGAGAGCACATCTGGCGCACGGCACTGCCTCGGTTCCTCTTTCCTGGCCACAGCAAGTGACGGTGCTGAGTCTCCTTTCGTGGGGCTGAGATGAGGCAGGAGGCAGCATCAGGCCACGCACAGCGGGGAAAATGAACCTGTTGTGCCCAGTCTGCATGGCTCTGCCCTCGGGGTGGATGTGGGAAACTCTCGGTCTCTACAAGAGACTGGAAATTCTGGTATAATTATAGCCTCACCGTGGGTTGTGAGAAACCAAGGGGCTTTACAGGTTGCCATGCCGGGCAGTCAAAGTCACGGTGTGCAACTCCCCCAGGAGAAACACCGAGCCCCGGCTGAGCTGCATCGTGGAGCGGGGCAGGATCGGTGTGAGCCCTCTGGGACTATCAGCCATCTCCTGAAAACCCCTTTCTTTGGCTGGGCAGCCTTTCAGCCTGGGAGCTGTGTCCTCTCATGAAATACATAGTAGTGATGGCTCAGGGGACATAGGTTTTCAAGGAGGGCAATGGTTTGGGGTGTTTAGAAAAAGCACTGGGAGATGTGCTCCAAGGTGGTTGTGAATGGAAGAGCCCATCTTTTTAATTTCCCCCTTATCAGCCTTTCTGGGTGAAGCTGTTCACCCCGAAGATGAGCCACAAAGCCAAGAGATGTCATTGCAGGAGGGTTTTGAGTAGCAGACAGAGTCATCTGTCTGGGTTGGTTTGCTAACACCCATCCTAGCCTGGAGCTCTTATTTGCCACGGGTCTGAAACGGCCTTTCAATGCAGGTTTGCAGCCCTCGACGTGAAAGTAGGAGCGTGAAAACAAAACCTGGCTTGGGTTTTGTCTTGTTCAGAAATTATTTCATATTTCTAGTAAATTGAGCTGCTGGAGGAAGGGAGGTTGCTGTACTCATTGCTGCACGGGCTGTTGTGTCTCTTCCCATCCTCCCTCCTAACTTTGGCTCTCGAGTAGTTTAAACGCTTCAGTTTTCAACGCTTCAGCACGATAGTGGTAAAGTGAGGATTTCACCCTAATTTTTATGAAACCGATATAGTTTATATCCATCTATTTCTAAAGTTAGAAATGATGACTGGCAGCCTACGGAGTGTTTTTGCACAGCAGCATCAACCCCGAGCTCAGGACCAACACAGACCTTGCCTGTGCGTGAAGGTTTATTTGCCGAAGGCTGAATCATCCGGGGCCGCTCGCGCCGGTTATCGTCTTGCCCCGCCGTGATTTCATTCATCTCCAAACAACCATTCAGCAGGAGTTGATGCATCATGACCTGGCCCTTGAGCTACCGTGTGCCGACGATCGGTGGAGGTAAGGCTGGAAACGAGCCTCGTGAATTTAATAATTCACTCTTGGTTTGCGTGGCCGTCACTGATGTATGTTCAAGTCTTGCCAAGAGGGGTGATCTGGTGTTCAGGGCAGGGCCAGATCTTAAAATAGGAGGACGGGAATGAACTGTAGCGTTTGTTTTCTCTTTTATTGGCAAGCTGCGAATGTTTGGGTCCAGCCTGAGCGATCAGCTGGGCACGACGTGGTAATCCTGGCTTTCTGGGAATTATGCCCATGGTGGCCCGCGGACCCGCTGCTGAGCTGACTTTAGCACACCTCTTTTTTTTTCTTGAGATGAGAAATATTTGCCAGTTGATCGTATCTTTCCTATTCCTTTCTTTTCTGCAATTTTAACCATTTGGTTTGTTTGGTGTTTTTTTTTCTTTTTTTTTTTTTTTTTTTTTGCCACAAGAGTAGGCTGGTGGGATCAGAGCCGCTTTCAGCCAGCCCTGCTGCCCTGTATGTTCAACCAGCTTTTCTCAGGGTGGATTTGGGACATACTCAATTCTTCCCAAAACCAGCATCTTTCCATCACACGCTTCAGCTTCTCAGGCTGCAGGTGCGACGGCTATTTCAGCTGGCTCCGAAATAGCCCCACTGCCTGCGAAAGATTAGTGTTTAGGCTTTGAAAATCCACTAAGCTGAAAAAAAAAAAATCCTTAGCTTCTTCCCTCTGAGCTGAGAGATACTCTCAGTTTTATATGTTGGGAAAACTCGGAGTTTCACTGAAACGAGCCGTGAAAATGCCTCCTTGTCCTGTAACCCCTGTCATTTGTGCAGCCATTTATTGTGTGCTTTTGTTACAACCTCCTCCTGTATCTTGACTTAGAGAGGGATTCTGGCTTAAGACCAAATTTTGAAAAGAAAAATAGATAAAAATGAAACAAATGAGCTCCTCTGCACAGAACCCGTACACAGAGAAGAGCGAAATCCAGTAAATAAATGTTCATTCTGCTCGACTGAGCTCTTGTCCTGCTCCCTAAAGAGGCAAGGAGGACTTTTCCTGCTGGGATGAGCCACATCCCTGGGATGAGACCCCTTCCCTCTGACAACGAACCAAGCCGTGGGTCTGAATTTGGACTTGGCCCTCTGCCGGGAATGAATTAACCTCCATCGTGCTGCTCTCACTGAGATTTCAGCTCTTCGGTTTCCTGCTGTGGGATGCTGAGCCCCGGGGTCTGCCCTTGCTTTAAAAATCAGAATTTCCTCCCAGAAATTCTGGCAGAAAAAGTGACTCGATGAGACCTGGTGCCTGACGGTGACGGGGTCCGTCCCAGGCTGGAGGCCTCGGGGCTCATTTACATCTCATCGAGAGAGAAGTCGGGCGTGAGCCGCTTTCCTGTCAGCGCCTGGCTCGACCTGAAACCCCTCAGTTTGTTTCAGCTCTCTCAGGGCTGGCAGAGAGACCTCGGAGGGCAAAAAGCCCTGTGAGCCGACGAGCCTCTTTTCCTTGTGAGTGGACTCACTGGTGTCTAGTAATGGGTTTGAGCATGTGCTTCAGCCTCTCCTTCATCCCCTCTATTGTTGTATTTGTTACTTTCAGGAGGTTTGCAGGAATTGAGCGGTTTTGAAGCTGTTAAAAATGAGGTTTTTGGCCCCTCCTTCATCGCTGCTGTTGGTGTATTTGTTGTTTCCAGGAGGTTTGCAGGAATTGAGCATTTCTGAAGTTGCTGAAATCAGGTAGCGCTGAGGCATCGAGGTAGATGCGCAGACGCAATCACGTGCATCCCCTTCCTCGGGAAACGAAGCTGCAAACCCCCAGGGCTCACTGTGCAGAGATGACTCCTCCTTTTCCCAGGCTGTCACCCGCCTGACGCTCGCAGCTCGTACCTGTCCAGCTGTTATTTCTGGCCGCTGAGCCACCGCGGGCTTCGAGGGGCTCCCGGTGCCGCGGGCGGTGTGACAGCGAGGAAGCACCTCCAAACCCTCTGCTCAGGAAGCCAACACATCCCATGGCCCTGTGGCTCCCGCATGTGCTGTCCATCCCCCCAGCCCCGGCTCTGTGCGTGGGATCCCAAAAGGGCCCCCGTCTTGCTGAGCCCTGTGTGCTGCCCAGAGGTCTCCCTCCTCCTGGGAGGCTGCCTGGTTTGGGGGCACTTCCAGCAGCATCTCACCCTCTCCCCAGTGGTAACCTCAAAAGAATTTAGCAGAATTAAGTGTTCGATGGCCACTGCCAATGACAAAGGCACCCCCAGGACTCCCCAAGGGTCTCTGGGGACCTCTCCAGGACTGACTGGATAAATTGTCCCCCGCTCCGTTGGGTTGGTGCGACACATGGTGCCAAGCTGCACCCATCAGGGCGTCCTGCTGCAGGTCCCTCTCCTCCCAGGAGGAGTTAGAGAAGCTCAGAGAAGAGAGATCAGCCTGGGTATCGGGGCTGCAACGCATCAGCTTGCTGCAAAACTCCTTAGCGGGTGGTTCTGTGGGTCCCCAGTTTTGAGGGAGCATTGCAACTCGATCGTTACACACGGCGGGGACGCCTGCAAAATAACTGCATTGCACCCCGCAGCAGGCTGGTTGCTTAACACTGCTGGGATTCAGGCTGCTTTTTTTGTCATCACCTCTCCCCCCTCCAAGGGCTGGATTGCTCAGAAGAAGTGGCAGAAATGTAGTTGGAGAGGAAACTGAGTGTTTGCAGCCTCATCTGTCCGTCTGCGTGCGTAGCACCCCTGTTTGCACGGGTGAGATGGGACTCAGAGGGGGGTGTTGGAAAGGGAAACTGGGCATCGGCTCCACGACACACCCTTCCATCAGAGGCAGGCTGAGAGTTATCAAAGCGTTTATGCATCTTTGTCCATTTGAAATTCAGAGTAAACACTGAAGGGTAACTTTTTCCGCGGATTTCTCTTCGAAATTTAAAAAAAAATCTGCATCTTCCAACCTCTGCCCATCCCCAGGAAAGCTCAAAAACGTAGTTTGCCTAAATGTCTTTAGGCCTGAAGGAAATAAAACCGCCCTGATGGAGGGCAACCGGTATTCCGGTTGCTTGCTGGGAGCGTGGATTCCCTTGGGCTGGCCCCGGGATGCTCTGGGTGGTTCTGTTCCGTGCTCCTGCAGCCCTGACCTGCTGGACACAGATGCAGAAGACGAGCTTGGGGATGGCAGAACCCATCTATGTGCTTGACAGAGTTAGCAGTGAATGCAGGAGCTTCCCTTGCATCCCACACTTTGCTTATTCAATAAACACTGTGCCAGACAAGCTGCAGAGCCGGGGAGGATGGCTGTTATTACCATGTTGACTACGCCCGTGAATGAGAGAGATATTTCCTTTTTGCTGCTGTTATTAATACCATTGGGCTCCTCATAGTTTATTTTTTTTTTTCCCCACCATTTTTTGATGCAGGAGTTTGGAGGGTGTGATGATGCGTTAACTCTTTGCTCCTGCCTTGTCCTTGTACCCGTGCAGGGGTGTCGAGTCAGAGCCAGGTGTCCAGGTGGGCATCCCCTTAGGGCAAAAGGAGGAGTTTGACAGGGCTAAGCATTAAAAAAAGGGAGAAAAACAGGTCAGAGACAAATCCAGGCCTTGGGGGGGGGGGTTTGCAAAATAACTGGAAATCTCACAAGGCCAAGCTGCGTCTCATGAGATTTCTGATACTTCCCACTTCTGGCTGGGCCAGAAATACCGCAAGAACAACGCTGCGTCATCATCCTTGGCGCTGGCTTTGCTCTTCCCACACTCCTGGCAGGGATTATCCTCCCAGACATCCTCCGGGCTACGGATCCTCCAGCGCTGGCTGCATCTCCCAGGGCAGCGTCGCTGAACGGCGCCCGGCGCAGACGGCGCCCGGCTCTTCCTATTAAGACCCATGCACTGACAAGGAAGATATTTTTGGTCAAGAAATTAAATGACTCATTTGTGGATCCAAAGAACTATTTCAGGACAGAGCGTGAGCCTCCTCGGTGTAGCCCCATGCAGCCAATGGCTTGCTGGGGATATTAAACTACCTCGGGTAGGTGGGTGCAGAAGGGATGTTGCACCCCCAACCTCTCGGATCCCCCCGGATTATGAACCCTGGAGACCGCCAGTGGCCAGGGCTATTGTGCAATCCCACTGTACATGTTTCAGTTCGGTCCTTACCCCTTCCGCCCTCCGGCCGGGTTTGTTATACAGAGGAAGCTTGTTAGGAGCCTCGACAAACAGACAGGAAACCGAGTCTTTCACTGCGCGTACACATTGTCTGCCCAGGGCTAATTTTGAACAGAAAAAAGACCTTATTTATTTCTTTTATTTATAAATCCCGAGCTTTGTGCTTTGAGCACACACTCTTGGGCTAGGAAATGTGCAGGAGAGGGCAAGAGCAGCCCTCGTGACATGGTGCGGCCGTACAAAAGCCCGGCGGTGGGGTCACGGCAGGCTTGGACCCTGTGTGATACGGCGTGGGGTGATGTCCATGGGGTGACAGTGCAAACGCTGGGGCTGGGCGGCTCTGAGTGACCAGTCTTGTGGTGGAGACTCCACCAAGGACCTCGCGGTCATCCCCTGAACCGATGATGGTGACGGTGATGCCAGGCTGCAACCCACATTGCCTGGTGGGAGATGAAGTCCTGGGTGGCTCTGTGTCCCCACAGAAGTTTGGGTGATGGGGGAGCAGCACCAGTGAGGTCAGGTGGCCATGGCTCAGGTCCGTACCTGGAGGCATCACCACTGGCCTTGGCCACCACCGCTGGAGAAGCCGCTCAGGTCCCCACCAGCATCAGAGGCAGGTTGAGTGCTGCCTCGCACCCACCCTGTGGGCTCCTGGCTCCTGCTGGCCTCTGGGGACTCTGCTGAGACCTTCAGAGAAATCAGAGTCTCCTTTGGAGTTGTTTTTTTTGAATTTTCCGTGTACCGGTGGGTATTTCCAGAGCAAGGTAGTGTGATACGGGCAGGCAGATATTAGTCACCACAGCAGACTTTAAAAAGTGAAAACACGAAGTCGAAAGCTGCCAAACCTGTGGCAACTTCCCAAATCCCACCCGAAAAGTAGAAAAACTCACCTAAAAAGGCGCAAAAAAAGTAAGAGTTCCATTGCTTTTTTTGGGTTTGTTTTCTTTTTATTGTTGTTGCTGTTGTTTTTGGAGAAGCATCATGCTTTATTCTGAGAAAGGGGAAGTGTTGAGGCCATTGGCTTTGTGCATCTTCCATGGGTGCCCCTCAGGAGAGCAAAGATGGGGGGGTGAGCCCCAGCACCCCGAGTTGCATCAGGGCTTGGGCAATGCAACAGCGATGCTGAGGTTTCTGTGGCAGAGCTGGGAGGTGCAGGATGAGACACGCGTGTGGTACTGCAGAGGAGAAGCCTCCCCTTACCCTCACCTTCTGCCCTGTTAGGGCTTTGCACGGATGGGTTTGGGCATGGGGCTGCTTTGTTGGTCCCCCTCCTACACAGCCACATCCCACTGGTGAGCTCAGACTCAGCTGCACCCAAAAAGACACACCGGCCATAGCAGTTCTTTTCTTTATTTAACCCTCCCTGACCCCAGGATCGAGGAGCCACTTCCACATTTTCCCCCGGCCACGGCCAAAAAGCCCTGGAGCCGTTTCTCCTCCTCCTGCCCGGCTGGTCTTGCTTGCAGATGCTCAAACCACACAAATCTTCACCCAGCCTGGCCTGTTGCAGATGGACATGGCTAAAAATACCTAAAAATACCTCCTGGCCACAGGCGTCCTGCGAGGGTCTCGCAGCCAGAGCAGCTGGGACAGAGAGGATGGGCTAAAAATAGGGGTGCGGTGAGAGTTTCAGAAGATCCCGAAATATAAGGTGAAACTTGGTTCGGGCTAATGGAAGAGCTGAGCGTGTCGAAAGGCTTATTTCTGCTCAGGGAGGCTCAGCCGGAGAAATGTGAGAGCCTGGCAGCTCTCGTGCACGGATTCAGTGGGCCATCACCATCACCTCTGTGCATCGCCCGTGTTTGCTCTTTGGGGCTCACCACCCAGGCAACGATCTGCCTTCTTGGGGGCCAGAGGTGATAAACTTATGCTGTACTCACAGATGTTCTTTTGGAGATGAAAACCGCAGGGTTTGACCCCCTCACCTGGTGCAGCACATCTGGGTTTGCATCCAGCCCAGCATCCCCCTGTGACACCTGACCGCATCTGTGCAAATCGGTTGAGCTCCATCCTGCCCTGAGAGGATGCTCAAGCCCTCCAGGCTTTTATTAAAGATGGCAGCTGGGACAGGGAGAAATCTTTCTTTGATGATTCCAGCCATGAGCTATGAGTAGTGCAGCGCCTGAAGGTGTGTGGTCCTGTCCGGGTCCCCTTGACCCACCACCGAGCCCAAGGGGAGCATCACGGCCCCGTCCCCCCAACCTTGCACAACCCGTCGGTCCTTCTCCTTCCTTGTGCTGGGTGAAATCAGAGCTGTTATTTCAAAGAGCAGCTTGTGATTTATCGCTGTAATCTCAACCACAAGTTGAGCTGGCAGTAGTTAGGGGAGCCACGAGGAATAAGAGAAGGGTTAGCTATTAATTTCTGCATCCTCTATGCTCTTGAGGTTTTTATTTCTTCAATACAAGAGCAAGGAAATATGGCTTTCTGCTGAGTAAAGAGGAGAAAATGAACAGGAAAAAAAATTGCCCAGGATTTGTGCTGAAGTAGCTCATGTTGGGCTGTTTCCTTGCATACTGTTAAAAAAAAAATAAAGCAGCTTTCTGAACTTTGAAAGCGAGGTCACTGCAGAAACCAGAGGCACCAGGTCTTTCTCAGCAAGGGCAACACCCTGGGAAGGAGAGTGGGGTTGTGCTGGCGGGTCCATGGACAGAGACGAGTGGGGTTTCTCCTCTTTTTTTCCCTTTTCCCCTTCTCCATAAGTCACTTTTACGGCTCTCAGCAGTCAGTCTGGGAAGCGCAGCTTTGCACCAGCATTAATGAGTCTTTAAATCAAAGGGGCAGCTGAAGGGTTCTGTTGGCCAAATCAAACATTACGTGTCCTTCCAGAAAGGGTCAGGCTGGGGATGAACAGCCCAGGGTGTCAGAGACGCAGAAAACTCCCAAATGCCGACTGTCTGCGAAGTTACAGCATTTTTATCTTTATTATTTGATTTTTTTTCTTATTTTGATCTTTATTTATATACGATTCTACAGTTTATTTAAGGCTTTAAATTCTATTTTCCCCAGCTTGGCTTTGCTTTGAAGGGACGTGGAAGCATATATTTTTTTTGTTAAATATCGGTGAGATGCACATTATCTCATGTAATTTCAGACTCTGTAAATTGAATATACCCTCCAAATTTCCCAACGTTGGAGTCTGGTAGAGCCTTTTGTATCCAGGACTCTGAGCTCCCTATGTGCTCAGAAGAAACCCATCAGTTTTTTACTTCTTTTCCTTGTTTTACGGGAGAAAAGGTTCTTTTCCAGGCTCACTGCAGACCGTGGAGGAATCAGACAGTATTTTAACCCACTCTGAGGAAATGACAAAGCATTAACTCCCCTGCAAGGTAGTGGAAGAGTTTTCATTAAATACAATCTTTGCAAGAACCCCGCAGTTATTTTCCAAGCCAAAAAAAAAAAAAAAAAAAAAAAAAAAATTTGGCCTTTCTGGTTTGCTAATCTACTTTGACATTTATTAGCAATTATTTATTTCCTTCCCCGTTGGCTGTTTATGGTGCAATTTTTCAACAAAATAGGCATTACTCAATAATAACCTCTGCAAAAAGACAATTAGGAAATGTGAAGAAGTGTGTTGCAGGGATGGCTTACAGAGATTGTGGGCCTTTTCCCGTGTACAAAATCTCATTTTCTGGCTCAGATGGAGCTGAAGATGCTGCTCTGGGAAGCTGATCCCAGCCGGGCTCATGAACTGGAGCATCACAGCCTCCACCCCATCCTTTCTGCAAAGGACCCGGGGGCTTGTCCCTGCTGTTTGCAGCCTTGCAAGGAGCAGCCAGCTGAGAAACACGTATTTAGGAAGACCTGTTTTCGCTGTCTCCTGGGTAATAATTTTCTTTCTTCCCTTTGGGTTTTGGTGATGAGGAAGATCTGTAAGAAAACAGGATTCTTGTTCCTTAATGAAAATGCTCCGCACCGAAAGACTCCCACGAGTTCCTATAAAGCCAGGAGGTAGTTCAAAACCAAAAAAAAAAACAAACCAAAAACCCACCCAACAAAAAAATAATTAAAAAATAGCTCAACCTTTCAGTGCAGCATCTCAGGAACGTTTCCCCATTCCCCTACTCCGCGGGGAGAGCTCTGTGCCGACCGCCTGCCCTGCAAAATTCCCCCAGAGCAGGCGGCTTTCCCAGGAAAGGGCTTCACCGCAGCTTCTTGCATGCACGAAGCCACAGTGGGGGAAAGAAAAAGCTTTGCGTTGAAATAACGGAGCCTGTAAGAAAACAAAGCCTTTTTCTAGCTACGTTTGCACGTGACGCCTTGTACTGATCACCCTTCCTGGTGGGTGCTCATGGGGAGCTGGGGCAGGATGTCGGGTGCTGACAGGGGGTTTGGGCGCTATGTTGGCCCCTCTCTCATCCCACCCAGCTGGGGATTAATTGCAAAAACTATCCCAGAAATCGCCGGGGTTGGGTGATGGCAGGAAACACGCTAGAGAGGGGTGAGAGAACTGTGGGTGCTGCTCGAAGGCGGGGACAGCCCAGTCCTGGTTCTGCTTGGCTGGAGCGATCGCCTAAAATAATCAGCCTCACCACGGTATTTTTGATGGTTAGGGAAACTTAATTTTCATTTTCCGACCGATTTCCCGGCCAGGACACAGGCGAGGGCAGGTGGTAGCGAGGACACGGGGGTTATTTGGCACTGAGTGCCGCTGAGCTGCGACCGGGGTTTGCTTTGCCGTGTGGGCTGTGGGGCTGCGGTAGGGTGCAAATCCCCACGACGGTGTGGGGTCCCTGCCAGGGTGTCCGTCTGTTTGTCCAGAGCCGCTCCCTGACGCTGCATCCCGATGCTGGTCCCAGCAGAGCCAGCCCGGGGCCGAAGCTGGAGGATTTTATCATGACTGCCCACAGCTCTGGCAGACCCATAAAGATGGGAGATGACTGAACATCGTGCTGCTCGCTCAGCACCACCGCGCTCTGTCTGTTGGTCTTTCTGGGGGACCCGGGCTGCTGTGCGGTGGGGCCATATACCCAGCAATAGCACAGTATCAATTATATAATACCCCCGCCCTCTATGATAAGCTTGTTAAACCCTCTGCACTCTAACGGGCGATACACATATACCTTCCGCAGACAGCAAACACTCCTTGAGACAAGATTAAGCTCGCCAATAACAAACCCAGCGGAGTTTCATCTATTTATATGCACCATTAAGGCATGTGGACAATCCACTGTGCATTTCTTTACGTGCGCCATGAATCCTGCGTTCCCCGGTGCTGTGCACTTACCCAGCCAAACCGCTCCCTCTGCGTATATTTCAATATTTCCTCTGCACTTCAAGGGGCTGAAAACATTTCTCTGTGTGGATTCTTTTAAATTCCACCTCCGAAACAACCCTCTGGATCATTTAAAGTGTGAATGTTTGTACCGAGGATCCTATAGGGAGGCTGGGATTTATTTTACCGCTACCAACTTTTATCAAAATTCAGATATCTTAATCCCAGTGTTACTAAAAAAGAGAAGATAGAAGCGGCTTCAGTGTACAGATTTCTTTTTAGCCACTTATTCTTAGTAGTTGCCATCGAAATACATGCTTTTTTTTTTTTTTTGTTTGTTTGTAATAAATACGACAGCACGGCTTGCAAAAAGGAAAGATGACTTTTAAGCAAGCAAAGGCAATCTCTGAAATCAGGAGTTTCAAATCCTTCTGGAAAATGTGTCTTGAGGATCATGGGGGAAAATATCTCGCTAGAAATAGCAACCACAGACTGGAAAGTGAACAGTGGAAATATTCTTACGTATGAACAGGAAGAATCCCCAGCCATTGAAAACCATTTACAGTCAGGGTTAATTAGGGCTGATTGACTAAAAACAGAGTCCAACATGAGCTTGGCTTTGCTCACAGGGCTGCTCAGAGCCTCTACTGAGTCACTGTGAAAACCACATGTTAAAAAATAATATATATATATGAGCAGGTGGGATTTTCCATGATAATGGAGGAGCCCAGTATGGGGCAGCAGCCCCAGGTAACAGAGGGGGTGCTGCCTGCTCCCCAGCACCAGCCCCGTTTTGCAGCCGGGGAGAGCGAAGGTGGATGCTCTGGAGAGGGAGACTTTGCGTCCCTGCCAGGGATGTGCATCCCAGGAAATGTGAAGGCGGGAACGTGGATGGAGAAGCTGCACTCCCTGTGCAGCCCATGCCCTCAAAAGGGGGAAAACAGGGAATTTAGAAGCCCTCCTCATCCTCCTCCTCCATCCTGCTACCGGCAGAGCTCCCGTGGCCGCATCCAGCCTCAGCGCTGTGCAGGGATGGCAGCCAGGAGCCCTCCCTTTGCCTGCTCTTCTCTCCAGAGAAAGTTTTAGGGCCATGAAAAACCACTTCCCCAAAATCGTTGCTGCTTTTTCACCATTGGAAGGGCTGAAGGGCCTGTAAAAACCAGACAGGCACACCGTGCGTTAGCGGGGGGGCTCTGGCCTGCCGGGGATGCAGCTCCTCTTGGCTTTGGGATGCGCTGTCTGCACGCTCAGGGGATGGGGAGCCTCGGGGGCTCAGTGCAACCCCCGCTCTGCAAGGAGGGGCTGGACCCCCGGGACCCATCTCCCTGCCCCTTGCTCCAAACCCTGAAAGTTACGATTTCATGTCTTGTCCGTGAGTTTTTTTGCTGTTATAAATTCACGCAGCTTGAACAACCTTGCTAGCGAGATAAGTGCGTGACCCCGGCTGGGGCTCGCGGTGTCTGCTGCCTTCTGCAGAGCTGGACCGTGCACTGGGCAAGAGAATCTCCATCACTGGCTCTTTTGGCTCGATTTGGGGCTGGGAGATGAAGAAAACAAGCCCCCCCCCCCCCCGTTGCAGGTTTTCTCGCATGGTTCGGGGCTGGTTTGGCTCTGTCCTCACGCTCTCCCTCTTCCCTGCACACCTTGATCCCCTTCCCCACGTGCTCCAGCTCTAGATGTAATGGCACGGTCAGAGTCTTGCTATTATTCACCATCCTGTTTCTTATATAACTGAGCAAACTCTTTGCTCTTTTGACTCACCGGCTGCTCTCTCTGCACGGGGTTTGCAGCAGGATCTGTGCTGTGAATCAATAGAGTTAATTCAGAAACTAGTCACTGGCATGAAGAATTCAGAATATTCGCTGGGGTTGGGCTGGGTTTGTGCCTATGTCTGTAGAGCCCAGGCTCAGGTCTGTTCTCTGCGGAGGGTTTTCATTGCATTGTCAAAAGGATGCTTCCCCTCTTCGGGATTTT
Organism: Athene cunicularia; assembly: GCF_003259725.1. NCBI lineage: Eukaryota > Metazoa > Chordata > Aves > Strigiformes > Strigidae > Athene > Athene cunicularia. Next base: position 208,631 of record NW_020799113.1, read on the forward strand.
GTCCCTTAGAAAAACAGCAGAACAAAAATCCACCCTTTGCTCCAGGGAGCTGGCAGGAGAGGCGAGGGGAACGGGATCCATCGCTGCCCACCGGCACCAGCAGCCTCGGAAAAAGCACCCGAGCTCAGCAGCTCCCAACAGAGCACGTGGGGAATTGCTGCCGCAGACCCTTCCCAATGACCTGCCTAATCGACTGTTTAATGATCTTTTTTTACAGCGTTTACAGCGATGCTTCCAACTGTCCTGGCACTGGGTTTTAAAGCTCTCCACGTCAGCCAGGCTTTGGGTGTGTTCCTGGGAGCAAGGAGGAGGGAACACGGGTGCTGTCCCTGTTGTCCCCAGCTAGGTGTCCCCTGCTGCAATCCCTGGGGCCAAGAGTGGATAACTTTGGCCAGGCAACCAGTGACCAGGTCCAGGCGTGAGCTAAAGCAGGGCTACAGCTTGTTTTCCTGGCTGAGCCCCTGAGCAAACCGGGCCCCACGTATAAATGATGGTTTATTGCATCCAGATGACAGAGGGTTTGGATTCAGGCCACGATGCTGCAGATAAAAGCCAAAGGAGACTCTGGATGGGAGAGCTTCACCCTTATACATGGCTCTGACCTTCGTGCCAAGCACGTTCAAGGGATGACCCCTAGAGAGGAGACCCCTTTTCTCTACCTGTGCACAATTTTTTGGGATTCTGGAGCTGGAGTCGCTCCCTGGCATAGCTGCCAAGGTAGCTGGTAGAGGAACAGAGCACGCTTCATATTTAGAAAGTTAAAGGGGGACAGAGTTCCCTAAAGGGATGGATCCATAGTGAGAAGGATGGCAAACAGGCAAAAGCACCCAGATGCTGGAGCCAGGAGAACCCCTGTCCCCACTGTCCCCCTGTCCCCCAGCGTGGGGAGGGCACCTGGAGCTCCCGGCGTCCGACTTTGCTGCGTCCAGGTCACACCGAGCCACATGATCTGCGGGGTCGGAGCAGCAACAACAACAGGAACAATCTGTGGGAGAGGAACTTAGGATGAGCCCAACTTCTCTAAAAGTATAAAAAGACCCCGGGGGCCGCAAAAGGCATCAACTTGCACGTCCTCGCCTGCCGCTGCTGCCGCCGCCTCGCAGCCCTGACGGTTGGAAGCCGGCGTTGTCCCGGCGTTGTGCAATACCCTTTCTGTGCACTTGGCATCGGCTTGCCCGGCTGCTTGCCTGCCCTCCCAGAAAAGGAAACACAACCCCACCGATGCGTGAAGGTCCTTCGCAAGAGAGCAAACGGCTCCGCTCAGCCTCTGTCCTGCTCAGGGCCTTCACCCGGGTGATGCTCCCATGAAAGGAGTGAGCAAGCCTGCAAAAAAACCATCCTGAATCCCATTAAAGAGTATCAGGGAGAATAATTATAAGGAGTTTCTCCACTTCCAATCAATGCTCATCCAGCTCAAAGCAGCAGCAGGGCTAATTAATTCCTATTAAACAGATTTACAGCGTCTTGCAGGATAGTCACTCACTAAACACAGCTACACCAAGGTGCGTCACAGTTTTTGGGGTCCTATTCCCATCAATTTATCCCTTTTCCCTGGATTTACTGGTATTTCCACTTGCTGACCTGAGCCAGCCAGGGGGAGAACGTGTCTCTGGTGCACCACGGCTTTTGCGGCAGCTCTAGGCATGTGCCCTGAAGTCAGACATTTAGACAAGGGCATTTTAAAGCCTATTTTTGGCTTGAGGAAACACTAGCTCTGTCTGAAACCTTCCAAACTGCAGAAAAAGACTCACTGAAAATGAAGGCGAAGCTTGTTGGGTGGCCCTGCTCCAGACCAGTCGATAAAAAAGCACATCTTGCACCCAAGCCTATCTTCATCCCAGACCCGGTGGCACCCTAGGGAGATGGGTGAGATGCTCAGACTGTCATCAGGCACATCTATAGATGCTTGTGTTGTTTGTTTTTTTTTTTTTTCATGGATTATGAGCTCAGAAAAAATATCTCATATCGAAAACCTTGCTTCAATCATGTCCTTAACAGCGTCACCATGCCTGCAAGGCTGGGATATAAACCATGCAACAGCGTGACATTTTCCCCTAGTCTAGAGAAAAATGTTTTGCTGATTGGAGAGAGGGGAATAACAGAGAAGAAAATTTAATCTTAAATTCTAGTACTTCTGGCTGCTAAAAAATTGCTCTTTACTGTTAAGGCAAACTGATGAGACCAGTGGGGAGGAAAACTCAAAACATGATGAGATTTAAAACTGCAGCCCATGGTCACTTGCAAAGCAGCTGTGGCTTATGTGTTTCAACACTTTTTCTAGCGAGTCACTTAAATGAACCAGGAGCTGAGATTCCAGGAATTTTAGTTTTTTAAATTTATAGGAAAGGAGGAAGAAACAGACGGGAACGCTGCTTCTGAACTAAAAATACTGTTTAGAGAAGGACATCTGCGAGGCAGCTTTGAATGTCAAGGTCCTTAGTGTCTGGGCTGTTCTCCTTCAAATGTCACTTCCTGACGTTGGGAGAGGTAGGAAGACTGGAAAGGAAAGTGAAAGATTGCAACCATCCTCTTCTTCCCTTAGAAATACCTGTTCACCCGGAGGGGCTGCAATGAAGGGGAAAGGAAATCTCCTTTTCAACCTGCAGGGCAGGGACAGGGCCGAGCCAGGATGAGCTGGGCATTCCCAGTTTGGGATCCCCGTGCACTGGATCTGGACAGATCCCAGCTGCTGGAAGGTATTTGGGGACGTGGGTGTTGCTGAGAAGTCTGACAAACCATTCAGAAAACTTCTGGGAGAGTATTTGTGAAATACCAAGCACGTTCTGGCCCCCCCCCCGCCTCCTTCCAGCATCAGTGACCTTTGTCTTGTCTTTTATTTTCGCTTTCGAGTGTTTGCCTTCCAGAGGTCAAACAGTTTAAAAAGCTTGGCAGAATTAAAGAGGCAGGATTAACCCTCCCGGTTATTTTATCTTGCTGGCCATCATGTCACGTTGCGTTTGCCAACGTCAGTCATTATTCAAAAAATCGGAAAGGTCCAAAACGCCACAAGTCAGATCCCAGGGAACCCAGGATTACTTGCGTTAAAAAGCATAATCTTTGCAAAAATACCCTTTTGTGTCTTTGTCTCTCCATTCGGAGCGTCTCTGCAGTTCTTGTTTTTCAAAAAAAGGAAGAACGGTTCTGATGTAATGACAGGACTCCAGGAGCTGGAGATATATGGGGGAAAAAAAAATAAATATTGTACAAGTCATCGTAAAGTGGTGAGAAACCACCCGCGCTTCCCTCTGGCCTTGTTAAACCAGCTCTGCAAGAAGGCACCGTCACTTTGCTTCTTGAATATGGTTTGGTTTATAAGATTATAACCATAGTATACAAGGAGTGTGTAAGCCAGGCCCTAAACCTCCATCAGTTATAGCGTGTTGTTCTTATTTAACCCCTAATTAATTAACCCCTGTAGTAGGATGTGGTATCTCTTATCAAGACTCAGCGGGAACACCACCTCCCCTGTGCACTGATAGCAGCAAACCCCCAATCCGGAGTCAAACATTAATGAGCTGTCGTGACCCTGGATTGCCAGGAACCTGTGGAGCTAAGGTCATCCTTAGGGATGAACGATGACTTTTTGTAAAGTATCTCTGGTATGTGGTGGGTCAAGGCTCGTGGGGGAGACTTGGCGTGGGCATCGGCAGTCCCTGGCATGGTTGAGGTCTCTCTTGGCCAACGTCAAGACTTCGTGCTTTGGTCTTGTGGTCCGGCAGCTGCTTCCCTCCAGATGTTTAAAGGAAAAAAAAAAAAAAAGCAAGAGAGGGCGGGGGACGGCTCAGTTTCTGAAAGCCCTTTCCGCGCTGCTCATGCGATAGCGCATGGTTTTCTTGTCATTCACGTGAACCTCTTCAGATGGTGCCTTCAGCCGAAGGGGCGTGTGGCAGTGAGCTCCCCGGTCTAATTACCTCTGCCAAGCAAAAGCGCTGCCCTTCGTGTGGGGGGGTTAATTTCCCATTTATTCCTTTCATCTAATGACTCCTTGTGCTTGGAGTACAAGCCATGAAAACAGCTCTTAATCTACCTCCTGCCTCCCACCAATTATTTAATACCTGGATTTTATTCCTTCTCATTTGTCTTTCTAACTACCCTAATTTTTCCAGTTTCTCTCATCAGCGTTTTCCCAAGCTCTTTATTGTTTTCTGATTGCTGTAATTCTGCAATATCTTTTGGCACTACAGCACAGCTCCCCAGAGGAAGAGGCTCATGAATTTATACAGCGACATTACGCAGGCTTTTCAGATGAGTCTTGGGGCTGATTCGGATGCCCAGAAATGCTCCTTCTGTTCCTACATCTCCTGTCGCCGCATCCCTTTAATGAGCGGATACGCAGGAATTAGAAAGTAGAAACTGCACAAGTGGTTTGCTCCAGACTCCTGGTACAAAGAGTCACGAAAGTCTGGGTTGGGATTTTTGGAGACGAAACGCTTGGTCTCCTCCATCCTTCCCCACTCTCTACACCTCTGACCCGGCAGGGCGTTTCTCTCTTCGTTTGTCAAGACAAGAGTTTCAACCTGGGAGGAAATTTTCCCCATGGTACTAATTTCTTCTTCTTGCAACTGAAGCACATTTGAGAATTTGTTCCTGAAACTTCCCGCATTCTAATTTTACCTGATGGGGCTGTCAGAAGCAGCACATGAGAGAAACTAGATCTCCTCTGCAGCTTTGGGGTGACTGTGCTGCCTTAGAAGGGGTGATGAAACTCAGAGGCCGTTCCCCTGCTCATTAATACCAGATTTCCTACGTTGGCTCCAGGGGTTTTACATGACAAAGACAAACTGGGCCCAACATGACATTCGTTAAATCTTCTTTAGGCAACGCCACCTCTTTTTTTTTTTTTTTTTTTTTTTTTTTTTTTTTTTTTTTTTTTTTTTTTTTTTTTTTTGCCTTCTAACCAAATACTTGAACGTGCTCATGTCAGGAGAGGAGTCTTAAACATGATCTGTACGAGGGAATACACTGGGGTGCTGGGAATAAACATGTTGCCTGGGAGATTATTGAACTCACAGGGCTGCCCTAGACTAAGCTTAGGGTGAGACAGATACCAAGTGTTGCTTTAAGGTTGCTTCAAGCAGCGTTTTTTTTCCTCTTCCAGAAATTTGATTCTCTTTCCACCTGAGAGTGGAATTAAGAGTCGTGGATTACGACGAGAAATGCTCCTTGTGAAATAGTCCGCATTTTTTTTGAAAGGCAAGAGCACGCAGCTGCACGGTAAGTACCGGTGGGTGGATCGAGATGGAGGCACCCATGTCAGGACCTGGTGGAGTTGCACCAAGCAGAGATCAGTGATTGGGTTCCTGATTCTTCATGACTGCTTCTGCTAGCTCATCCCACTTGAAAAGACCCAATAATTGCAAATCCCGATGCTGGGGAGAACAAAATCTAGTGCTCCTTAAAGGTCCCCCAGGAAGGATGCTCAAGGTCAGAGTGGGAAAGAGGTTTCCTTTATGGCTCGTTAGTTATCTGCCTCCTCTTGAGCGCAGGTTAAGATGAGCAAAGACTAATGTGTAATGACTCGCTTGGGAAACAGGAGGGGCTCGGAAAAAACACCTGAATCTCCAAACATCTTCAGTTCTGGGAAGGTTTGGGTTGGCACCTGGTGGTGGGGTTTGACCTCTGTTGTATGTCAGCCAGGACCCGCAGTGTGAATTTGCAGACAAACCTCAGATCAGGGCTTGATCATGAAATCAGTCAATGCGGGCTTGAGGTATTGCAGTCCCAGGAGCTTTGAGACTGAGGTGTGTAAATGTCATCTAACCCCCCCCCCCAAAAAAAAAAAAACCAAACCCAAAACAAAACAGGAATCAGCGTCTATCTGCTCCCCTGATTATGGGTGGGAAGGAGAAAGGCCTTTTCTCACTCGGACTGAGGTCTCTCTGTCAGCATTTTTCTCCCATGTCAGTTGAACAACAAGAGCAACATGTGTCCAACTCAAAGCCAAGCCTTGGAAGTCTTCCCAGAACCACGACCAGCATCAGTCATGGTGCCCAATACTGTTCTCCTGGGCCCCAATTAGTTGGTTTTCATTAGCACAGGCGGTCAGGGTGTTTGACAGCACATTCGCCAATGTTCTCCATGTCTCATCATCTCAGATGCCTGCCGGGACTCTGGTTTTTTGAGCCCACAAGCATCATCACCTTCCGCCTGATGAGTTTTTTTCCCCTTCTCTGGCCTTGCGGTGTTGACGGGAGAAGGTCACGGGACAACCTGTCATGTGGAACCAACCGACCGCATCTTGGTGCGGTCCATTCTCACCTTTTTTTTTTTTTTTCCTCCTCAAAGAGGCCAGATTATGACCATAAAAGGGAAGAACGGAATATCGGGTGAGGAGCCCTGCCCCGATTGGCTGAGCACTGATTCATGATGGTTTCGGGGGAAATAACCAGGTTGGAGTAATTTTGGGGGCCGAGAATAAAAACAATGCAACAAAACCATGTGGTTCACCATTGAAACCAAGACAGGACTTTCGGTGTCGGTGCCTCCTGTTGTTCTTGGTTCCACCTGTGCGAAACTGAAGCAGGGCCTTCACTTCCACATGGGCACGGCGGCTCAGCCGCACAGAGCTCCTGGTTCCCGTAAAGCATCTCTGTAGCCACGACCAGCTGATGCCACCTAGGGTGACGTCTCCTGGAGGTAAACTGGAAGGATCTGGTGGCCACGTTGGCCAGGAACCAGCACTGTAACCACCTCCTGTCAACCTGGTGGCCTTCTGAGTTTGGGGAGCCCAAGCACCATCTTCTCGTGGTGGAGTATCTGCATATCCACGTTCAAAAACCAGCAGAACAACGTTCCTTCACGTCTGAACGTCTCTTTCACCCAACACTCGTTAGGCCATTTGCACGGTTAAAAACAGGAGTCTAATCTCCTGAGACACTTGCTTAAAATGTGCCACCAGAATTGAGTTACAGCACTTAATAAATACAATAAAAAAGGCTGAGAGGGTTTCCTGGAAGCTTTGGCAGCGTTGCGTTGGGAGCAGATGTTGGCAGCAAGCGAAGTTCTTGTAAGCTGTAAAGGCATTTTCCTGTTTAATGATTAGCCTGAGAAATTTGATGGCTGGATTAGCATATTTGTGCTCAGGAGCATGGAGAGCTGAGGTATCAGCTTCACCCTTTCTGGGAAGGCCGCACCCATGTAAATTCTTCACTCGTTGCTTTCATCCAATAAGAACAAGATGGTTTTATGGTTAATGCTGTTCTTGGAGTCAGAAACGGGCTCTCAGCACCGAGCCGATGGCAACCTCCTGCCTTGCCTTGTGTGCTCAGGGTGGCAGCGGGGCCATCTGCTACAGGGAGCGTCTCTTCTGGAGGCAAACCCAACCGCCTGCAGAATGAGACAGCAGCCTGGCCGCCACGCTGGAGGATGTTTGCATTAATCACCTCCCAGAAGAAGTGGCTCTGGCAGCCTTTGGTTCCTTCCTTAAAATGAAATGGGGTGTTGGTCCCCCCTCACTGCCTGCTCCTGGCAGCATCAAGTTGATCGTCTGCTCCGTCAGCCTTTTCATCCCTTCCTTCAATTTTCCTCCCCATCCCTCCTTGCACCCACCCTTCCCTCCCAGTCTCCCACCATTCCCTCAGGGCAACTGGTTTTGGATAAGCACCGGCAATGCTGGAGATGGTCCTGCGCCATCACCCCACCTCTCCCTCTCCATCAGGCCCAGGTCCCGGGTACCTTTTGCTCTCCCGTGGTAGCAGTGCCCTGGTTCTCCTCTCTTCACCGCCCGCTACAATTCCTCTCCCCGTTACCACTGCAGCTATTTCTTCAGCAGCGACCGCAGTGGCGAGCCCCAGGACCTATCGCAGCATCGCAAGCCATGGTGCTTGGCCCCACAAAACCAGAGGGGAACCACAGCGTCTTACTCATTGGCACTGGAGTGATGCTCCCCCATCACCTCCTTCCCGGTGGGCAGTGGTTTGGGGAGAGGGAGAAGAGGTGGCTGTGCTCATTTTGGGACAGATTGCCTGGTCCAGGGGGATGGTCTCCTCCGTGGTCATCAACACGACGTCTTGGGGCTTTCCAAAACCAGCCTGGGCTACAAAAGCCAAGGTCTGGGTAAAGCATCTTTTGCGAGGCAGGGATGAAGGTGGCGTTTGAAGGAAGGTTTGTTATCAGTGTGGTTCAGGGTAACTCTGGTGGTAAAGCAGCTCTGAAAACTGCAGCGGGGACCTGGGTAGAGCCAACCCAACCAAAGGTCCGTGCAGTGGTTTGCCACTTGCTGCATTTGAGTACGTAGACTTGAATCATCAGGTCTTTGGGTCTAAGCGATGCTCTTCCACAGTATACGTGAAAATAAAAATGGCTGGAAGTGCAGCTTAAGCGCTTTGGGTATTTTGGATATACCCTTGTCCTCATGATACCTCACCGAGGCAGGATTGTGCTGATGTCCCCATTGTGCAGGCAGCGAACAGAGGCCAAGGGACATGGAGGGATTTACCCAAGGCTGCAAAGGAAGATGGTGTCAGAAGCACAATGAATTTGCTTCCAGCTCCCACCCTGAGCAGGCTCTAGTCTCCCAGACCGCAGATTTCCTTTCCAGCCCTTCGGTCCTAACCCCAAACCAGCCTGCAGAGAGCAGGAGGGAATTGCACAAATGTCTTGGCTGCATTTTGGAGACACCCCCCCCATCCCCTCGCCGAGCGTTGCCTGTGTGCTCCCGGGGTGCTGGCAAGCCTGAGCCCCGGGCACATGCAAGAGACACCCAGCCCTCCTCAAAGCAGCCAGAGGGAGTAAACTAGGGGTTTTAAAGGATAATTCAGACACTTCAAAGGACAGTATCTCTTATCTAAGGGCCACTTTTCCCCAGCAGGATGGGGATACTGCCACTGGGCCGGGCTGCACGCTGCACAGCACCTGCAGACAGGAGATAAAGCCGAGCAAGATGCACCAGGGTGAACTGCAACACGCAAATGAGCATTGAAAAAAATAATAATTAAAAAAAAAAAAAAAAACCCTGTTCCTGTATTTGCTTAGCTGAGGGCTATCTTTGTAAGTCCTTGCTACCAGATGTTCCGACATTTGCATGTGGGGTGAAGGGGAGGGATGCTCAGCAGGTCCCGGGGGTGCCGGCTCGGTGCTGCAGCCGGATGGCGATTGCCACCCAGTGGCTGCCTGTGCTGTGCTGCCTTTCTGCCTTGCAAAGTCCCTAAAAATAAAGCGCAGATCTTTTGGCAGCTGAAGCTGTCGCTTTTCTCTTCATTAGCGATGCCAAAGCCTGCGGCACAGCGGTTCTGGGCTCAGAGCTCTCCTCTTTCACAGCCAGGGCGGTTTGACTGTGTATGGGAGATACAAACCTTTTTTTTTTTTTTTTTGGTGCAAGCCACTGCTGCTCCCGAGCAGCTGAGCCTGGCACTCAGGGAAACTCTGCAGCTCTGGCAGAGCTGAGAAAACCTTTCTGATACACCTCAGCCCATACTCTGGTCTAGGCACTACTTAAGCTGGCAGACCCCATCCTCAGACCCCTCACCGCCAGCACAGCAGGGACCTGGGTGAAAAATGCTCACGTTGTTCCTCAGCTCGGGTCGTGGCAAACAGCAAGTCTGGAGGTAATTTCTAAATCTGTGGCTGCTGCAAGTTTCCACCACAGAGAAGAGACAACCCAGCCATCAGGGTCCTGCAGGGACCTGGGCTTAGATGGCTTTCCAGCTAATCCGTCCTTCCAGGCTGGGACTTATTTTCTGCTCTCACTAACTTTGCATAAACAGCAAAGCCCCCGCAGCAATCACATTCCTCTGCTTAAGCTCTCCTAGTGATCTTTTCCAGGTTATGTTTTATATTTTTGCATTGACGTTACCTTTAGAAGACATAATCAATAAGGAGAATTGCTCCTATTGCCTGCAGCAGAGTTAGTTCCACCTCCAGCGCAAGCTTTCTTAACCTTATTTCCATCACTTATACAGCGAGTAAGCCTCACCTTTATATAGACACCTCCTCAACACGCTCATTTGACCACAGTCCCTTTAAATTCAGCAGGGTACACCCTGATATGGCTAATTAGGAGCAAGGCGCTGGGGGAAAGGAAGTGCTTTTACTACAGCATTTTATTTTTTTCTCTGATGCTTCAGCGGTTGGAGCAGGTCATGTCCATTGTAGGCTGTGTAACCTATGTGCCTGGGCTGTACGTGTTTGCTGAAGAGAGGTGAAAGGGCTGAGCTGTGTGGTTCATCCTTTTTTTTTTTTTTTTTTTTGTTAGGCCAGCATATTCCCTTGAATTTCATTTCAGATGTACGCCGCATCCCTTGGAAATGCTTTGAGTGGGTTGTTCCTACGCTATAGCTGTCTGAGCCTGGGGAGAGCTGTTTCAGAGTTAATGGCTGCTAGCAGATTTTCTTTAAGGCTTGCTGTTGAGCATAAATTACCTGATCCCAAAGCTGTAGGGAGAGAAGTATTTCTTCAGAAACCCTTCTGGTGAGCTTAGGCGATGGCTGCCAGGGATGCTGCAAGTGGCATCGGCTGCTCTTGCTCTGCCTTTGCAGCATTGCTGCTCCCCATCATGGGGCGCATGGGTGTCCCCTCTCCTTTGCTCTGTTCCCTTCCTTGGGGTTTTTTCTGCTTAGCAAATCCCATTAGGCTGAGCTACAAGTGCCTGTGTTGGCTGATAAATAGCGCTGCAGTGGGTTTGTGTCCCGGCAGCTGGCGGAGCTGGGTGTTGCAATCACGCAGGTAATGAGCCCAGCCCCACCAGGGCTGCTTCGTGACTACCTCAAGGTGCTCTTTCTCAGTGACCTCGTCCTTTACCACAGAAAACTTCGGAAAATGAACAGGACTATTTATTTCTTAGGCAGGATTTGGCAGGACCCAGGTGCTCTGTGTGGGTTTGCAGTGGGTGTCCAGAGCCAGATCACTCCAGTCTGCTCTAAGCCCCCAGGCCAAACCCTGATGTCAGCACCAATTCTGGGGGGTGGGGGCTTTGAGCAAGCCCTTGGTTAAGAAGAAATTATTTTCTCAATCATGCTTCCAAAGCACAGGGCTTAACCTAAAATCTCTTCTCAGGTGCCTGATTGCAGGAATCACCTGGTGCTTTTGCAAGGGAAAAAATCCCAGTGCTGGTTGTTCCAGCATTAACTGCAAGGCTAATCCCAGTGCTAGTTGTTCCAGCATTAATTGCAGACTGTCTCTGAAGATGTTTGGGCACCTGAAGGCACCACTGCAGAAGTATTTCATACACAAAGCCCGTCTCCTGCAGCAAAGCTGATCCCCTCCTGCAGAAGAGCATTCGTGGGAACAGCTCGGCCACTGCTAAACTTTCTCTCAGTGCAAAACTTCTTCCCTGTTGCTCCTTCATGTCAGCATTTAGTTTACACTTGGCTCATCTAAAAAAAAAACCAACCCAAAAAACCAAAAAAAAACAAACCAAAAAAGTAGCAGCCTCCAAACCATTTCCTCTTTCTGCGAGACGCGCTGCTGAGCCAGGGGACAAACACAGCTCGTGGGGTTTGACAAAACTCTGACCACGCATCTCTTTCGGGTTGGGTTTAGCGGGGGTGAAATCGGCCTTTTTTGTTATATAATAGCCCGGGCTGCTATAAATACCGCTGTGCTGAAATCCAGAGCATCGGTGCGGAAGGTAAGAGCCCGTGGGTGCTTGGCTGTGCTGGCTGCACCGCCGGGGAAATCTGCCCTGGGCTCTTCTGGGAGGTTGGTGGGGTCAGGCACCTTCCTGCAACCATCTCGTGAGGGCTTGGTCATCCCAGGGCTGTGAATCCTCTTTGGTGGCTCCGAAGGGAGCCCAGGGCAACTTGTCTGTGCTGCAGGGCAGGTAGGACAAATCCCAGCTTGGAGAGCCGAAGGTGAGGTTGTAGCAGAGGTGTCTGCTGGTGTGCCTGGGTAATTTGGGGCCAAAACAGGGAAAGAATGGTCTGGACACAAGCACGTAGCCACAGATAAGCCTTGGTGGAGCCTTTCATCTGGAGAAGGGTTAGATCTCACTGGGACCCAACCACGAGACACAAGCCATGTTTGTTATGAAGGAGAGCTCCTTCATGCAACCTCCGCGCAAAAGCAAACACACAACAGCGCTTAGAGCAGAGAGTTTTGGCTGAAGCTGGGTGAAAAGAAGCAAAAAAAGTGGAGGGAGAAGGTTTATGAAGGCATCAAACTCAGCTTGGGTATATATCTTGTGACATGTCTTCCAAAAAAAGGCTGCCAAAAGCTTTTTGGGCATGATGCTGGCTGAAAAAAACAATGGGCCAGGCACCTCAGGGGATCTTTTCGGACAGCCGTGAGGAAGAAGGCAGCCTTGCCTTTGTATGTGAGAGGGTAAGGATGTGTCACCCGGGCCCCATCATTAGATTTTCCTCCTTGCAGGGACAACATCCCGCACCTCATCAACTGCTAGGACCAGTGCACGCTTGATGCCAAGCCCTGTGGCTGCTCCTTTCCCCAGGAACCATCCGAGCTGGGGAAGGAATCCCCGCTGCTCTGCTGGGAGCTGTGCAAGGTGCAAGCTCAGCGCAAGCTACATGTAAGCTTGCTGGGTTGGGTATCAGCTAGGTTAGATCGCTGATGTAGCGCAGGCCTCGCAACACGAGCATCCTCAGCCCGATGGGAAGAGACTTGGCATGTGAGAAGCAGAGGGAAAGAGGTTGAGGTGGGGAGGGAGAGCCCTGAAGGCTGGCCGGGCTCTCCAAGGAGGGGTTTGGGGTAGGGTCGGAGCTAGGGAGCTCCTCTCTGCCCACGGCAGGGAGATAGCCTTGTGAGGCTAAACGAGCTTCCCAAAAACCCCCGAGGTCACACGGGAAAGCTGCAGCGGGAGGAAGTGAGCGCGGCCATGGGTTTGCATCAGAAGTCCTGGTCCATCTTTCTCCCTGGGGACACGGCTCCTGCAGACTCTGGTGCTCCAGGGGCCAGAACACCAACCGGTTCAAGGAGCCGATACTGCCAAAAATAACCTTTCTGAACAGACCAGTGACTATTTTTTTGGCTGGATCAACTCCCCAGGGTGGCTCAGAGCAGGCACAGGGTGGGAATGTGCTGCGGAAGGGCTCTGTCTCAGCCCAAATTCAACTGCGATGCCTTAAACTGCATCTGAAGCAGCCAGCCTTCTTCTTTTGCTGAGTTTTGCTCCAAAACCCAGTTCTAGGTCTGTGCCTTAGAGCTGGGTACAGACCAGCCACCTTTAGGCGTTAAGGCAAGGGGCTACATGCAGGGATGAAGAGAACGCTGCTTTGGGTGACCCGCTTGAGTTCCTCATGGAACAAATCTGCTTTTAGACCCCAAATTAAACTGGATCTTCAGTCAGAGAGATAAATCCCTTCACAGCTGGGAGAGACCCGGAGTCTGAATCCCCCTTTGAATTTTCTGAGCCATTTATATTAAGCAGTGCTTGTAACAGATGGTTGCCTAAACGTGGTGATTTAGGTGAATATTGTATTAGAATGCCTTGGGAGCCAGAAAACACAGTTTCTACGGGGAGTTCCTTGTTGAGATTAAATCATATTTTCCCATTTATTGTTGCTGATTAGTGGTACGATATTTAGGATGCTAAATACACACCGAGTGATACCTTTTGGCAACCGCCAAGTTCACGGAAAGGAGCAGCAAGGCAGGAGGAGCTCTGCTGTGCCATTTGCCCGGAGTTAAGCTTTGGGTGATCTCCTGTCTCTTTAGATAAATAGCTGTCACGAAATAAGGTCAGGTCCTAGCGACCTCTCTCAGGGCTGTGCTAATTCAGCTATTTCTGCGCTCTTTCAGGAGAGCGCTGAGAGTATTTTAGCATCTCGGTTTTTTTTTTTTTTTAGCAAAACTTTTAGCCGCCGAAGCACACGGGGAACTGTTTGAAAGCACTGGACATCACAAATGGGCCACCCAAATTAGCAGCCCCTACTAGGCGGCCGTGCCGGGAGGGATTTTGCACAGATCTCAGCTAGAAGAGACGCTGCCCTGGCAGATGAGCAGCAAAAATGTCACTCTGAGCGCAAACGAGAAAGCAGAAACTCAGCTTTTTCCCCTAAATCAGCCTAGAGAAAGCACTCTGGGGTTTCAAAATCTAAACTTCTCTCAAACTTCCTTAAAAATTGAACTTATTCCTTCACTGGGCTCTTTCTTTCCCTAAGGCGAGAGGGGAAGTGGAACCATTTACCCATATTGATTTTTAAAGTATCTGTTTTTATTCCAGACTATTTCATAAAGCTTCAGAAACAAAACACAGCATTTAGATGCAAAGCTGAATGTTTAAGAAAGGGCTTTTGCATCAGGTCTTGTAACTTTTTATACTCTAGCCCTCTGGCTGGTCTATCTGTCTATCATACCATCAACTGGATATATAACAAGTTGCCCAGCCTAGCAGGTATTTTTCTAGATACCTTAATATAGCCATTATACTGTCTTTTTTAAAAAAAATTGTTCCCTTATTCCTGAAAAAAACCTATTCAGAATGGTGGTATTTATGTTTAATTTCTAAACATAACTACACCGTATTTTGTATACGCGTGTCTCTCGACATCAAATCTGCACATCTATATAATAAGTATGGGGAATACTCTTCATAAAGATACGAAGCTTTTAAAACATTAATGTCCCAGCTAAAACTCATCCCAAATCAAATTGATTTGGAGAAAAAAAAAAAAGGCAAAAGCCTGATTTCTCTGCTTTTCTGCCTGTGCTGCTGTCTTTAACTGGCCAGTTACACCCTTCTCGGCTGCTCCACAGTTATTTTTTCCTACAGAAAGCCCCGATGCAGTGGGAAGATGTATTTATCAATGCTATTCCTCCGTGCCTGCCTGCCCTGGCTTGCTATTAGCAAAGGGATTTGCAGTTTTATCTTTGTGCTGTAATGGGTGCAGAGCTTTATAATAAATTTAGGAGAGCTGCTATTTTCTGTGCTGGTATAAGCCACTTCTGAGCAATGCTTAGCGTGGCCTGGGTCTCAAAGCACTTTCCATTCCTGCTTTAATCCACACAGGACTGAGTTTCAGTGACTTTGAGCAATAAGGAATGGAAGGGAGCAGGGGTATGTGATCAGAGTGAGACGGGACTCAGCTAAACCTGGAGTCAGGTGGAGGGTCCGCAGCGCCCGGAGAAAGGTCCCTGGGTGAGTGATGCTGGCACGCACCGGCCTTTGAGGATGGCCGGGATTAGGATGGGAGGGAGGCAAGCGACCCAAAATAGTGCCAGACCCAGACCAGCTCTCCTTCAGACTCTACATGGCTCTTGCCAAAGCCTCTCTCTGTCCTGGTGAGTGCCGGGGTGATTCAGGGCCAGGCTGATGCCAGGCAGCTCGGAGGGAAGTGCCTCGCACAGGGTGGGAGCACAGACACCACAAGGCTGCTTCACCTCCCCTCTCCAGGCAGCCTGGAAAGCTCCAGCTGCCCAGAGAGATCCTCGTCTGGCTTCTCTTGGAGACTGCTTCCCTCTAGTGAGAGCCAGAGCCACCCACACGCCGGGCCCAGCCTTCCTCTTGGGTGCTGTGCTGAGCGCATCCAGGGTGCTGTGCACGTCTTGGGTGCTGTGCTGTGCGCACGGAGGGTGCTCTGCGTCTTGGGCACTGTGTGTGCCCCTGGTGCTGTGCTGCGTGCGCTGAGGGTGCTGTGCACGTCTCTGGTGCTGTGCTGCAGGCGTCGAGAACGCTGCGTGCATCCTGGATGCTGTGCATCTGCATCTTGGGTGCTGTGCTGCAGGCATTGAGGCTGCTGAGCCCATCGAGGGTGCTGTGCGTGTCTGATGCTGTGCTGAGCCCATCCAGGGTGCTGTGGGTGTCTCAAATGCTGTGCTGAGCCCATCGAGGGTGCTGTGGGTGTCTCGGACGCTGTGCTGAGCCCATCCAGGGTGCTGTGGGTGTCTCGGATGCTGTGCTGAGCCCATCCAGGGTGCTGTGGGTGTCTCGGATGCTGTGCTGAGCCATCCAGGGTGCTGTGGACATGTCTGGGGTCACGCCTTGGACACTGCACAGGCCTCGAGTGCTGGATTGGCCAGAGCCCCTGCACCGAGCGGAGTGGTGCTGCCTGGGGGGACAGTGGTGACGCCCCAGCCGGGAGCGGGGAGCGGGGCAGGTGACTCCTGATCCGCCGCAAGATCTGCAGCTCCCCAGAGAAACGGGCAGCTGCGAGCCAGCAGCCTGAGTTTTATACCGAACTGGCGCTCTGCATCAAGAGGCTGCTGTGTTTTTAATCTAATCCTAGAGCCCCCCAGGCAGGATTTGTTGCGCTGCTGGATTTTTCATTTGCCAGCAAGGGTATGATTTCATCAAACGAGCTGTATAATTTCACCACATCCTCAAGGGTTTGCCTGCAGCTTAGCTCCTCCAGGCTGCCCTTAGCAACCGGCACAGGCAAAACGGCGCTACCCCGCCAAAAGGCTGCTTCCTACCACAAGAACATCTCCCCGCAGCCACAGGCAGGGCAGCACTCCTGGTCCTTCCCTTGGCACAGCCAGAGCTTCTGCTCCTGGCACAGCCGTAGCCGTTGGCTCTGAAGGATTTGGATGCCATCCCAAAGCGGTGGCAGGCAGTGCTGTGAGCTGGAGGCGAGCAGGGCAGCGAGCTACGAGCATCCTCAGCTGGTCTGGGCTGACCTGCAGGCTCTCAATCCTGCTGTAGAGGTGGGTGGGTGGATCGGGGAATATTTATTGCCCCAGCAGCGAGGATCACGGTTTGTGCTTTTTTTTTTCCAGCCGGAGGAGTTAAGGCTGTTGCAGATCTCTTGGGGAGGCGCGTTGCTCGCAGGGCCGGAGGGAGAGGGGAAAACCAAGATCAGCAATTCCCCCGCTCATCCTTACAAATAGGTTAATTCCCTTCCCACCCAGCCAGCGACCCTCGGGCAGGCAGCGTGCCGCAAATCACGCCGGCGGCGGGGGCCGGCGCGGGAGCCGCAGCGGGGTCAGTGCCGCTGACATGCAAACTGCAAATCTTCCAGCTGGGGAACATATGCAGGCGCAGCGAGAGGGGTTGTTTCCAAGCCCTTCTGCTTTGGCAGCTGATGAGGTTTCCAAAGGGAAATGTTGTTTTCCATGCCTGAAGTGGAAGGTGGCAGGTTTCTGTCGGGGCTGAGCGTGGCAGCTGCAGAGGGTCCCCAGGCGATAGAGGAGAGGGAGATCACCCACGGGCAAGAAATCTGGGGAACGGCAGCAGACTGCAGCGTCTGTTTTGATCGCACTTAGAGAATGAGCAGGATTTATTGCACGGAAGGCAAAAAAATAAATGAGCTGAATGTGCTAGAAAAATGGGGCCTGGAGAGAAGTACATGCCAAGCAGTAATGTTGCAGGGTATATGTGTGTCATTTGGCCAAGCGAGCGAGGAAATCAATATTGTGGGCCAAGACCAGGACACGGCTTTGTTCTTTTTGGGATTTTGAGCCATGACGTGCTCTCCCCTTCACTCCAGATCTGAGCCTATGTCTGTTTTTTTTCTGCCCTCTGTTGAATATCGGTGTTGTGGGGCTACCTGTTAAGCAGAACTCACAGCCGTTGGGGCCAGACTGATTTTCCTTAAGCAGACCTGCTTGGAAATCACCAGCGCAGGCACTTCTGGTTCTGCCACAGCTCAGGAGCCAACCTGCTTTGATTTCTGGCCATGCCCCGCCGAAAAGATGTATTAATAATAACCACATCCACATCCCCGGGGCAGGTTTCCCCTCTCAGCCCACCTCTCCCCGTTCGTCTCCTCCCCAGGCCACCTCCCAGCACCAGGACGGGATCAGTCAGGGCTTTGATTTCAAAGCCTACTTTTTTTTTTTTTTTTTTTTTTTTCCTTGAAGATACATATCTCCCCTCTCCCAGTCTTGGGCTTTTATATAGCACCTATTACCCTGCTACCTACGTGTCGATGAGGGGGAGCACAGATGTGCTGCAGCTCCCAGCCTCCCCCTGACTCTCGTAAATCCCCCAGGACTCGAGAGGCCTGGAAGCCGATAGCCCCAGTTCCCCTGGGTGCCATATAACAGCAAGGGGGCTGTTTCCACCAAAGAGTCCCTGACACACAGCCCAGCCCATACATCAGCGGGGGGACTTTGATTCAGATAGCGATCTGCACAGGGCTCGCCTTCAATTAAGGGCGAGGGATGGGGTTTATGACTCTGGTTTCACCCAGACCGTTGCTCGTCGGCATCAGAGGGAATGGCATGGGCTGTTATCGCGACCCAGGCTACGGAGTAATGGGGTCTTCTCCCGGAGGGGGGACAAGAGGGCTGCAGGGAAATCTGTGCAGGGTTCTCTTTCTTTTTCTTCCCTTCTGGGGGTAATTGAGCCTGACCCACTCCTAGACCAAGAGTGTAGATTCCCTGTGATGAGTTTTGTTTAAAATTAGAGATACTTGGGGAAACAGGAGTGGTGGAAAATGTGTAAAGGCTGTATTGGAGCATACAGGACTGCTCTTATCCTCCCTCCCCTGCCCTCGGAACGGACAGACCCCAGCAGCCGTGCTCAATGCCTGTGCTTTCTGTCTGCAGGGCAAAATTTGGGATAAAAAGGGAGAAATTGGTCATTTATTGAGAAAAGGCAGCGTTTACGCCACGCAGCGGTGCAAATATCTGCAGTGCTATTCTGTCCACTGGAAATTAACTGCACCTCCGGAAGGATTAACGGGGTTGGGAGGCAGGGAGACTCTCTCT
This sequence comes from Athene cunicularia, assembly GCF_003259725.1. NCBI lineage: Eukaryota > Metazoa > Chordata > Aves > Strigiformes > Strigidae > Athene > Athene cunicularia. The sequence goes on from NW_020799113.1 coordinate 227,174, forward strand.
GTGATATTTTACAGCGCCCACTGCTTTGCCCCAAGGTGCTCCCCTAGTCCAAGGGTAGTTTCATCCCTGGAAGCTGTTTTTGGGCTGTGGCAGCCAAAAATGCACCCCCAGCAGAGGGATCGTTAGCATCTAGTCCCCTGTCACCCACCCAGACCCCTCTAGGTGCGTTAGAGACGGGCTTGGTTGCCTTTTGGGTTGCTTGCTTTCTTCCCACTGGAAATAAATCTTCAGCCAAATCTGTGTGAAGCTTTATAGGGGAGGTGACCCCCCAACTTTCAGGGATCAGAGATGCAGCGATGCAGCTCAGGGAGCGTCTCCAGGTACGGATGGGGCTGAGCGGCTGCAAAGCCGTGATGCAGGAGCCGCTGCTCATCCCTCCGAGCAGCACCAAGCCCTCCTCCGCCGAGAGGTAGCCAGCCCTGTTCCCAAACACTATCCGCTGTTATTGCATTAATTACAGTAATCTAATGGGAAATGTAAACAGGAAAGCTCCGGGGGGAGATAAGGGGCGCGGGGACGCGAGGCAGGGCCTGACAAGCTCCCTCTGGCGCGAGGAATGGAGTTCAGAGGAAAGTTCATTTTTCAGCTAGCGGCTGGCTGCCGCTCAAAGGCGTTAATTAGGGTGCCCAGATAGCAATCGGGACAGTGTCCCCAGCCGTTTCCCCTTTTGGTGACAATCGCATTCCTGGGGCTTGAAGTTCAGCTGCAGAGCCTTCGGTGCATGAAAAGGCTGGGGCACTGCATTGCTGTGCAAGGGATTATTATTATTATTATTATTATTATTATTATTATTGTTTTTAATCAGCTGGGTTTGAATCCCACCTGAGCTGAGCTGAGTTACTCCACTGCCAGCTGGTTGAGAAAAGGTGGAGGTGGATGGAAGCGGCTCTTCCCCGGGACTTTCTCAGTGCCAGGCATCAGAGATGGATGCATGGGATGGGCAGGACCAATGAACTCTCTGTTGGGGCTTTAAACCTCTCAACCTGCTTCATCCAGAGCAGAAACCAGCCTGCGGAGCTGCACTTTTCCGTGCTATATTGGTGTGCTGGAAGCGCCTGGGTGAAGCAGTGTTTCCCGGGGGTGCCCACGTCCTGGCCCAGGGCTGTCTGCTCTTCAGCCCTTGCCCCGCTCCTGTCAGCCCCACCAGCACTTCCAAGCATCTTCGGGTTCTGCCTCCTGAGCTTGGATCCTGGGAAAGGAAACAGGATTGTGAAGAAGCTCCTCCTCCTTTTAATCCATTTCCCCCTTTTATTTTATTCTCATTTTCATGTCCACAGATTGGTTTCTTTGGCAATTCCTCACCTCTAAGGCTCCAGCTTCTCTTTCTCCCTGGCTGTGCTTGTGCCCGAGGGAGAGGTGTGCTATAGGTTTTTTTTTTTTTTTTACTTTTGGAATGACCCTATCCACCCTATCTGAAAAAGCCCTTTCTTAGAAGTTATTTTCCCAGAACGACAGAGATTTCCAAGCTCTGTCCCTGCCTGGAAAGCAAATGCTGTGTGCAGGGAAACTGGAGCTGGAGGACCCCAGGAGCCATTTCTCCCTGGGGAAGGTGTGAAGGCAGGCACCCAGGTGATGGTCGGCAGCTCCCGGTGCCGCAGTAGCCCCTGTGAATTGCTGGGGAGTTTTGCCCCTATAGCCATAGGGTGTATGGGGGCAGGGTCCCCAGGCCCTGCACCTCCCCGGGGTGCTGGGGCCACGTGGCAGCACGGAGCTCCCCGGCACTCACCGATTAATTCACTTCTTACCATAGACCCTTTCAAAACTGGGAGGAGGCACATCCAGTTTCCACCCCTGAGGCATTTCTGTTCTTCTGGATTTTTTCCTTTTGGCCAGATCAGAAGGAAACCCAATTTTCTGATCGGAGCTCATTTCTCAGCGTTGAGATTTTTTTTTCTTCCCTGGCTGCTTTTAATCTGGGTAGGTGTGTGTTCGGGGAAAGGAGGCAGATGAAATTACTGTTTATGTCACCTCCTTTGGCATTAAAGCAGCTAGTCGGGAATGTTTGATCTGCCAAAGCCATTTATTTTTGTTAAATCCAGTTTCCACAATAAGAAACACTCTCCATCACGCTCCTCTCTCCTGCTGCTGGATGCTCCCGGCTCATTGCATGCAGCTCCCAGGAGGATCTGACCCTTAAAGAGCAGGAATCCAGGACAAAATTCCTTCCAAAATACCTGTCACTGGAAGCTGATGACCAGCAACACAGCAAAACCTGGTGCAGATCCGGAGAAAGCCTTCACTTGCCTTTGCATTTGGCTTGCACGAGATCTGTGTTCGGTGGATTTCCATCGTGAGCTTGTGCCGGGAGCAAGGAGCTGCCGGGAACGGCGGCCTGGGGTGCCACGTCGGTCCCCGTGTGCTCCTGCTTGGGTCTGTGTAAGCAGGTCGGCCTGCCCTGTGGCTCTGCTTCCATGTTGGCGCTCCAGGGGTGATGACCTGAAAAATTAAACCGGGCTAATCTCTATGTGGCTCGGGGCTGCAGCCAGAAAACGGAGCCAGCCCAAGAGGGAGCGAGCCCCAGCTTGGCAGAACTTACTGGGCATCTTGTTTAGCTGAACAAAGAAACCCAGTGAGCAGGTGACCCCCCAGAAGATGTTATCAGCTCCATTTTGTCCTTAATTTTCTGTGATGAGCTCAAGGGGAGACGTTCTCAACGTGGACTGAGGGGTGGGAGGACGAGGATGTGGGGGGAGTTTCTTCTACTTACTGCAGAGACGTCGTTACTAAGCTGCTGGCTAAACCCCAAAACTGATGTGTGAGGACACCAGAGATGCCACAAAGGCAAGAAAAAGAGCAGTGCCACCACCCGATTTCCTCAACTTACTTGAGTTGGGTGAAAATTCCCTCTCCTTGCAAACCTTGGATTATTTTTTTTTTGCATCCCTTCCACCAGAAGCCCCCAGGAGCTGGGCAGTGAAGGGCATAGATAGAGCTGGAAACCCTTCACGGGTGAAATGGCCCCACTGCCTGCGTGTGCGGGGGGGCGACTTGAGGGAAGGGTTTTGCAGAAGTTGCGTGCCAGGCTGATGATGGAGATCCTGCCAAGATAAATGGCCACGCTTCTTACAAAGGAAAAAAACTTTTTCTGAGTGGCCGAGCAGAAGGTAGACTTGCTCCAGGGCGGGTCTCACTTTTGCAGAAGCATTTTTGGAGAGGAGAAAGTAAAAATGACAGAGCAGGCTTTGTGAGATGCTGCGGTGTTGCCAGCACCCCATTAAAAAATGTGGGGGATGAGGATGGCATCGTGGATCTGCTCCAAAATGCAGCTTTACTATTGAAAGGGAACATATATACGCACGCACACATACAGGCGTGTATGCTGTGGGTGTCTATGTGTATAACGAAGAGGCGCGCTCGTGTTTCACTTCTCCAGAATTTGGCAAAACAGACCAGAACTGAGCACGAGACTCCAAGAGTGCGCATGGGCCAACGAGCTTTTATTTTGCTTTAGGGAGGGGAGGTTTGTTGGGGCTCAGCGGAGCTCCGTGAGCCGAGGCTGGAGGGCTTTGCCCTCATGCAGGACACGGGGTCCTGCCTGGCCAGAGCAACCTCCTGCCTCCTTCCCACCAGCTTACCGTTACCACCCCATCCCACCTCGCTGATCGTATCATCAGAGCAAATAAATGAAAGCAGAACCCGTGGCGTAGGTGTAATCGGACCGGCTCAGCAGAGCTCTGCTTGAGGGTGAAGAATAACCCTTGAGGATTAAAATTAGTGGGAGCATAACCAAAACATGTATAGTCCTGTCTCTGGCTTTTCCTACCCGCCCAGAAGACAGATTATTTATTTGAATAGGAGCTCTTGCAACTGGAGATTTCTTGTAACTGATCTTTAAGATTTTTTGAGGGGGAGAGTTAAATACACAGAAGAAATCCTTGGAAAACAGGCTGTGCACACTCTGGGGGAAATGAGTCATGCTCGGAGGCAAAAGCCCCTTCCCCGGGGTCTGTGAATGCCCTCAGCATCTCTTGGAGATCCTGGTTACATCCTCCCTTGGTTTGAAAACCAAACCAGTGTCGTGATTGGAATGGATTTTCAGTGACTGGTCGGAGGATATTATTTTGCTCAAACCAAGACAAATTTAGATTTTTATTCTCAGCCTTTTTTCTTTGCAGGCAGTTTTTGTTTCTCTCTCTGGGGACACGTTTCTTTTCATTTGGAGAAAAAAAACCCACCCTGGTACTCTCAGCATCAATCTTCCTCTTACTGCCCCCCTTCCCCGAGCCTGACCACATTGCAGAAATCCCGTGCATCTCTCGCCAAAGCCTAAATTAAATTAATTTTGGGGATTTTAAAGATGTCGGAGGTGGTGAGAATCTGCTCCCGTCCCTGCCTTTTGTGGAAGTCCCCAGTGCTTCTCCTGCTAAGCCTGTTGCTTTGACTTCATCTGGATTTATATCGGTGTCATTGAGAGCACAACGTGGCTCTGAACCTCTTTGAACTCTGTTGTCTAGAGGACAAGGAAAGTGTGTAAATGCAGCTATTAAAAAGCCTCTCTTCTAGTGCTAGTCAATTTAAAATACATCTGGAACAATAAAAGGAGCGACCTTGCCAGCTCTGTGCTCGCTGAGCCATCACCCCACACCGTCCTGCCGGCTGCAGAGCTCGCCGCTGCCTCTGCCCTGTTTTCCTTGCTTTCAAGTCATCTTCTTTATAACCAGAGAAAAGCGACGCGTCTGCCAGTCTGCTCTGAAATGCAAGGTTCCCAGAAGGTGAATTTGTGAATGGTTGGCTGGTCATTATGTGCCTTGGGGCCATATTTTTTTTTTTTTTACCCCCTTTTTTTCCACGCCAGTTGAGGGAGGAAGTTTGCAGGATGTTATCAGCATCCTGTTGCTGTGACCTGCTGAGCAATAGCATGTAAATATGTCTCCCCTTCACCACACCCCAGTGTCAACCTTTTGGCTCCTGTCTGCTGGCCGTGTTCTGCAAGATTAATGTGTTTTTCAGCTGTGGACAGGACCGTATAGCTAAAAGGCATGGATTGTTATTTTTTTTTCTTGGGTGCCTCTTACCAATTTCCCAGTATTCAGTGCTATAAAGTGTTTCTGGCATGTCTTAATGAGTCCACTTCTGTCAAGGTGCAGGCATCACGCCGTGGGACATCCAGCAAACGTGGTCAAGGTGTCTTGTGTTTGTGCTTTGTAAAAAAAGTAGGGAGAGATTTTTGCTTTCTCCTTAGATAATCACTGATTGGAGAGCACCAACAACCCCCCACGCGCCAAAAAAAAAAAAATCCCAACAAAACAATAAAAGAGAATAAAATCAGGAGTCACTGTCTTTTTCTTGAGTGAGGACAAATGTTTGGTTTTTAGCTCTTGAACCGTTTCCTCCAGAGCAGTCAGTAATGCGCAGCTTGGACAGTCCCTGTGCTGTGCTTTCACCAGCAGTCATGATATTTGCCATTATCCACCTCATTTGGTGTTCCCTGTGCTGGAGCTAGTCAGGCAGAGCAGCTTTCCTTTGGAAATAGTTTGGCTGCAATCGAATCCTTTGCAGGAAATGCCTTCGTTTCACCGAAAAATGTCGAGAGAAGAATATGAAAGAGAGACCCGTTTTGAGCCTTCTCGTTTCATACAGATCTTCATGTCATTCTATAATCACACGGTACCGCTAATATTAGCATAATATTTCAATTGCCCTGGAACAAAACATTCCAATGGTTCCAAATATATATATATATATATATATATATATATTTAGGCATTCTTGTTGGAAGGGGAAAAAAGAGAAGAAAGCGAAGTACCAACTGTTCGGTCTGCCTCGGGATGAAAACAAAACTCAGAGGCATCTCTCAGATGTTTTTTGCTCTTTCTGCATCCCATGCCTTAGCCCATCCCTCCACATTTTTTGGCCTCGGGGCATCATCTTCAAGGAGTTGGACCCACAGGCTTGGTTCTCTCCCAAGAGCATCCCTTGGGGATGTGCAGCACCCAGGTTTGGACAGCCTGGGCTTTAGAAAGATGAAAGCAAGTCATTGCCCTGGTGCAGCATTGGTGTCCAGGCTTGACTCAATCCTCCCACCCTCCCTCGCCGTTTCCAGATCTGATACCCAGTTTGAGTGCGGTTTAATGGAAGGATGGAGATTTTGGAGACCAGCGGTTTTCATGACAATGGGTGAGTGGTTAGAGAAGAGCATCACTGTTATCCTCCTGCACACAAAGCCAGGCTGAGAAAAACCCGTGTGAGATACCAGAGACCCTGCAGGGACAGGAGGAGCGTGAACAGCCCAGTGTGAAAAAGGCTTTGCCCGAAATACGGGTCATGCTAGCCACCAGAGAAGCCAACCATGAGACTGAAAGCCTCGGGGAGACACTTTTTGTTGGCTTCCCAGCTCGCAGAGCTACTTAGGCCTTTGCTGTGTGGTTTCCGAACTGCTGCAGTGCACTGTCTCCAGTGGGCTGAGATAGCTGAAGGCTGGGATGGGATTAGGGGCAGGCATCGTGTGATTTTTCCTATTCCCTGCTTTGTTGGACACAATATTCATCTAGAAGGTCTCACCCATCCAGCTTCTGCCTTGATTTAGGGTTTTTCTACTTGCCCTGCTGCCCCATAAAAGCCAGGTGGCTCTGGCAGGGAGGCAGAGCTTTGAGCGATTGGGCGGATGGCACCACTGGAAATTTGGCCGCTCAGTAGTGCTTTGTCTCACGATGCTCCTGTGGCTCCTTCCCGCAGCTTCTCCACGTCCGTGGGTCCTGCCCCGGCCATCCTGCCCAGGCTTCCCCACGTCCTCTCCCCCATCTCAGGCTCCTGGCTCTGCTTTTCTCCCCCAGCAGCTGTCAACTCATTGAGAAATTACTCCCCAAGGCTGCTTGGGAATACAAACCAGCATGCAACAGAAACAATGAATTATGCTGACTGCCACAGGTCCTGCCAGGAGATGCAATAGCCGGGGCCGATTCAAAGAGCATTAATTCAACATGCTGACAGAGAAGCTGCTGGAGTTATTGTTGTCATGGTGCCTTGATGGGGCTGTCACCCCTGTGCCAGTTGTTGGGGTGACAGGCTGTGTTTAAGGGTACTTCCTCGGGAGGGATTTGTTGTTGTCCCTCCTCACCTGAAGGTTTGCTTTGCAAACGCAAAGCTGCTGGGGATGTGGGTTTGGCTTGCAGAGCAGCCCTGAAAATTGGGTCCTGCTCCCCTGGCTCCCACCTAATGGGATCCCCAGGGGACCAGCCAGGACCTCCAAGGAGTGATGGTTATCAGGCAAGGCCTATCAGCCAGCCTCCTCTGTGCTGGCTTGGGATTTAGGCTTTTTTTCCTCTGTATGTGCTTAGTGTTAGCTCGTGGAGCAGAGCTGAGGTCTGGGTGGTGGGTACATCAAGGGCTGGATGTGGTTGAGGCCAAGGAGAACAACTGGAGCTCCTCTTGGCCCCTGGAGAAGCCGACATCAGCTTTTATCATCCCAAGGGTGCTCGGTGACGCGCCAGCTGGATGTCCCGAGGTTGTGACACTGTTTGTTCAGGGCCCTTCTTATTCCCAGCAGAACAAGCTGGTGTTTGTCATAGCCTCCAGCAGGAATAATTCTGATTTAAAGTCCTGTGTGAGCTGGTCCTCTCTTAAAGCTCTTCAGGGAAAGGACACTTCTAACCTCGTTTCTATCCAGCAGCTTATTTTTCATGCTTGATGGTAAAGATACCTTGGCTGATCCTTGCTGCCAGCGAGTGGGTCGGGTCACGGCTACACAGCCCTTCACGGGAGCTGCCAAGTAACGTCAACTGTCCCTTTGCACCCTGCACCTGGGGGATAGTAAATCTGTAGGCAAACATTAGGCCTTCCTGAAAAGCCTGACATTGCAGGGAGAAAATTAAAAAAAAAAAAAAAAAGCTGGAGGATTTTATTATCTTTCTCCTTATTGTCTTTTTTATTGCCTTTCGGAGTCACCCTGGAGAGCAATCTCCATCCCACATCATGGCCCTGCCAGACTTCCTCTGCTGTCGCTGTGACCTAAGAAATACAGTCCAATGCCTTCCTCTGCTCAGAGCATTAATGAATCCGGCCCCTTGTTAGAGACCTAAACTCAGCGGAGCCTTTTTTCTGCATGATCCGGGGCTACAGTGGGTCTCCAGGACCTTTTCCCCCCAAATAATCATCCCTTCTCCTTGCAAATAGGGGTGCGAAGCTGCTCTTGCGTTTGGGAGGTGGAGAGGTTGCAGGTTCCTTGTCTGCGAGGCTGGTGGGAAGTCTCTGAAATCCCCCAATAATTCAGGGCTGGCTCCGAGGGCGGTCTGCGCGGGGGAGAGGCTCGGCATCTGGCAGGAACCTGGAGAAGATGCTTCTTGCGGGGAAACTATGTGCTCTGCTAATTCATTAAGCACTTATCTCCTGCTCTTGAGGAAGACAAGAGTTGGAGCGGAGGAGGTTCAGGGCAGACCGGACGGCCGGTTGCAACAGGCATATATATATACTTTAAAGAGAAGGTATAAGTGAGACACTGCTGCTGGGGTCAGTGGGAGATTACAGGGACTCCTTTTTGCCATTATCTCTCTGAAGTATGCAGCCCGGCCTCTGCTTTTCTGGGAAATCAAGAATCGAATTAAAAAAATGCGTATTGAAATGCTGGGGTAGTGATACTAACGTTCTCCTGAGCTGGAGGCTGGTCTCACCCCTTAACGCCAAGCCCGGGGAGGTATTTGATGCCTCATTCCAACGTCGCTGTGGCCAAGCGGGGTTTGAATCCAGCAAGAAGTCATCATCGTGTGGTTAGGGAACTGCTGAGCTACGGGTGCGATGGGGGTAACCTCTAGGGTACGTCCATCCGAGGTTTGGCTTGGATGTATCGTTTGGAATTTCCCCACAGCAACCGAAGAAATTTTTTTTTAATGAAAAAAAAAGTCATCGCAGTTTCCTCCCAGTTTTTGCTACCCCCCCTGTTCTCGCTCCCCTTTCGGAGAAAGCAGGGGGTTTTTCAGACTAAAAGGAAGGGTAACCTGTCATCAACAGGTCATCGCCCGGCAGAGGCTCGCAAACCTGGAGGAAACGTGTACCCACAGCCCATGTTTCAACGACGGGGCTCCGTGTGGGTAACCAGCCTGGGATGTGTGTTTGCAGGGTCTGACCTTTCCCTCCCCACAGTGACTAAGGCCCAGCTTCCTTTCCTATGTATCTTCTCCCTTTCGCAACAACTCAGTTTTAAATTCATTAGTAACACACTTACACACCTGCTTCTGCGGGTGGAGGTGGTCCAAAAAACGAGCTCTGTTTTGCCAGGACTTTTTTTCTGAGAAACTTTTTTCTGGCTGGATTTTCATTCTCTGTTTGCTTCAGAGCATGAGGCGCTGGGATAGCTTCCGCAAAGCCTTGAAAAATTCTGTTTAAAAGGGAAATACTCTCCCACAGCGTTCAGTCAACCTGTTTCTTACCCACCCCTGCGGATGCTGGGTTTGATGGGCTGCTTTCACACAGATTGAAGCCACTGAGGAGCTGTTTTCCTTGGCTGCAGCTTTCTGCTGGAAAACAGCTGTCCTCTCCTGCCGGAGCCACCAATGCTGCGCTCTGCAGCATGGTCAGACCTTTGTGCTCATCAGCTCCTGGCTCATCACGCTGCAGCTGGGCTGCTCCCTGCCCCTTTTACGTCCGATGACATTCCCATCGTACTTCCAAGGTCACCATTTTGGCTGACTCACTCAGGACCAAACCGGGGATTTCCAGAAGCAAAAGCTGCAGCATGAATTTTTTTTTTTTTTAATTATTATTCTTTTTCCCTGTGTGTGTGTGTGTGTGTGTGTGAAACCGGCTGACCTGATTCTGCACAGCCTGGCAGCACTCAGCTGAGATATTCCAGCTTCTTTCTGCTCCTTCTGGGAAAGGTTAGAGGATGTCCACATTCCTCATGGATGTGTATGGTGTCTTCTTGCATCTTGGGTGAAGGAAATGCGGGAGGCTCAATAGGTGTGCAGTTAAATGGAGCTTATAAAAAGCCAACAATATATTTTTGTTTTTATTATTTCAGATGACTCTTAAAGTTGGAGCTTCAAGGGTAACAGCAGGTGAAATATCTACGTGTGAGCAGACCCTGGTCTGAGATCAGCAGGGCAGGACCCTGGTGTAAATACGAAGGTTTTCCCTGTTAAACCTGATCTATACTGACCTTGGCTCTTCCCCTCGACAAGCATCTGAGACAGGGTCTCACATGCGTATCACGCTGTCAGGAGCGGTTATGGTCGTATCCTGATTTCATCTGCCTTCACACATCTCCCCGCACCAACTAGGGAAGTTCTTTGAGTTTGGAAAAAATAAAAATTAAAAAAAAAAAATTCCAGATTCCCTCCCCAAACTTGAACCTGAGCATCGCAACACCTGCCTCGCAGTTTCCAAAGTGCAGTATCACTCTCTGGCTGCAAAGAGCCTTTTCTATCCCCCAGATGGATCCGAAGTGGAGTCAGCACTTGGGAAACTCTCCAGGAGGGGGGTTATTCCCTGGACTGACCGATGCCCCTTCGTTACTGGAGGGAGCTGACGGAGCATTAAAAGGGGACAGGAAAAAAACATTCAGCTGTGGCATTTGCTGGTTGCGTGCAGGCGCAGGCAGGAACTGCTTCCTCTGTTTGCAGGCTTGTAGGGAAAGGAGAGCTCAACGGAGTTGCTAAATTAGAATGAAGTCAAAAAATATTGCTGTGAACAACAGAATGTTTAGCTGCTTTTTTTTTTTTTTTTTTTTTTTTTTTTTTTTTTCCTCTCAAAACCTTGGAGTGATTTACATGGGAAAGGGGAGCCGGAAACAATTTTAGAGGCTGTTTTCCAAAATTGATGAATAACAGAAGATACAATGGTTAAAGCAAATGGCCCAAATTTCCTGCTCTTTTAAGCAGCTGAATAGATACTAAAAACAAGGGTACCCTGTTTTTCTCTTTATAGAGCTGGCAAAGAGGGTTTGGTGGGTTGGTTTTTTTTGTTTTGTTTTTTTTTTTTTTTCTCTGGGTTATTTTGGTTTTGGAGGGGTGGGTGCTCTAGAGGAGGCAGAAGCAAGGTGGGTGCCGAGGTCCGTGTTTCTGCGGCCGCTCCGTCGGGCAGGATGCGCGGGAATTCCAGAGGTGGAGAAGAGTGGCGCAGGCCAGGAGAGACGTTTTGAATCATTTCTGGTGAATAATGCTGCGGGCATGAGTCATGAGAAGAGATCTGAAACTTCCTTTTGGATTTTTTTTTTTTGTTTTTAATTATTATTTCGGCGGGTAGCCATTTGATTTCTCCTCTGCTTGAGGCTTGCTTTCCTCCAGACCTTCATGTGTTTCCTTTCTAACCCTTGCCCCTCACCAGCCCCGCTGGATGAGGACACAGGTTTGGCTCCAACCCGACACAAGTTGGATCCTTACAAAAGTCTTTGATGATTCCAGAAAATATTCTTGTTTGGCTTTGAGAAAAAATACAAAAACAAAAAACCCTTGGACAAGATCCCTGCGAAGCTGTTGTCTGCCTTGGCTTAGCCAAGGTCCAGCAGCTACAGCTCTTGTCTGAGACACCTCAAAGGATGTCCAATCTCTCATCGGTGATAGAACAACCCAGGGAAGCCTCCAAGTGAGCATCTTTGCTATGTCCTCTTGCAGCCATTCTGCTCCATGCGCACACAATCATGAAGCGGTGAAGTGGGTTTGGACAAACTACAACTTTTTTTTTTTTTTTTGTAATTTTGCAAGCAAGATGTTTGTGTTTAGCTGGGGTGTAAAAGACTGAGGTTCAAGGGCATGGTGAAAAGTAGGAGTTACATGGTGAGTTTCCACTCTTCTAGATGGGACAAGTTCTCTCAGGCCTGTCCAGACTGGTGCATGGACATCACTGGAAAATCTCCCCTGGTTTTTGGACATGGTGAACCAGGTGTCTGCTGGCCTCCTTCACTGTCCAGTAAAACAAGGCTTCTCCAGGTTACTTCAGGCTTTGAACGTGCTTGAAATAATGAATCGCTTTCCCTGGTCCCTTCTTCCATCGCTCCAACATCTCGTCCTCCCCAAAATCTGGGAACTCCACCAGGCAGCTGCACCCACTTAATCAAATAAAAGTAACCGCAGACGGCAAGCGGAGCTGCTAATTGCATTCAAAAAGTTATCTTGCTTTTCAGTGCTGGGACGAACGGTCATCCCTCCCCAGACACCTCCTCTTCCTCAGGCTTATGAATTGGACAGAACATATATTAAAAGCGTAAGGCAAAGCCACAATTACAAAATCTCTTTCTTGGGTTGTTTCCCATGTTAACCAAAGCCTGATAAGTCACGTCGTGTATTTATGGACTCTGCGAGCAAATTGTCATTCAAAACGCCACTTGTAGCTTTCAAACCCAAATGAATTACTGCGTATGGGATACACACCTCTTCCTTAACAACACATTCAGATGTCAGAACGCTGAGAAGCACTTTCCTCTCAGAGGCTCATTCAGGCCTCGGAGGAAAAAAGTTTCAAACCACTTTGGTATTTTTAACTGATTCTTTCCCAGTGGTGTGGGCAGGCTTATATGTTCTGCTGAGACATCATCCCTGTAGGTCTTCTGGTCTGTAACTCAACATGAAATGAAGGAAGATCTTGGATGCTGAGCCCCTGCAAAGGCTCACAGAAGTTACTCGATCGTATAAAGTCAACGAGAACTTCTGGGAACTGTGTGGTCTCATCTGGGCTTGCATTCCCTACCCCAAGCAGGCATCAAGCCTCGACCATCTCATGGGCTTCCCACAGGACATCCACGTGGCCATCAGCAGCAGTGGTGATGCTGAGATGAGGGTGAGGCGAGGCGTGAACAAGAGATGGGTTGTTGCAGGGGAGAAGGATGAGTCCTGAGGTAGAAATAAATCCTCCTGAGGAAATACATCCTGGATGAGTGTGGACAAGAGCAGCGAAGGCGTGAAGAAAGTCTGTGGTGAGGCAGTCACTGCATTCTTGTGGTCTCTTTATGACGGACTCGGTCTTGATGCTTGCAGCCAGGATCTGTGAGATCCTGCAGTTCGCATTACTGTAGACCAGCACTACTCGCTGCTGCAAGCGGGCTGTGTGCTGGTCATGAAGGTGTTTTTGGCTTTTGGAGAGGCTGATGTGACCTACACTGACAGCTTGTTCTTCAGAAATAACATTGACTGTGCCAAGAAACGTGGCCTGTATTTTACCCTGAGCTCCTCAGGGTGCAAGATTTGCTCTGCTTAGTAGAAACCTGGTGTTTGGGATTGACAGGGGAGTACAATGGCAGAAGCCCACCATGAAATATAGTCCGGGCTTTGGCATCATGACTGCAGGTACCTGATTTACCATGAGCTATTTTAGGATGTGAACTCAAGCCTGACGTGCAAAAAAGCCGCTTCAGATCTGGGTTTATGAGGAACAGTGATGTCTGGGAAGAGGGTGAGGGTGAGTGCCTTGCGTTGTACAAGCCCCCAGGGAGGATGTCTATGACATGAGGCTGGTGCTGGGCTCAGCAGCGGTACACGCTGTTCTGAACCGTGTCATACTAATAACTAATTATATACGTCCACTTAATGTCATTTGCAGAGCTCAGCGTGGGCGTGGGTTGCACACCCAGAGAGCCCTTTGTTCCATGGGCTGCCGAGCAGATGGAGACCAGTTCTGGCCCCAAGCTCAGGATGCTCAGGAGTTTCATGCGTATCCAAGGACAAAGGCTGGCAGGCGATGAAAGGACTCCTGCCCTCGTTTACTGCACCGGCGTCTACACACGTTACGTCGGTGAGGCTGGAGGCTGCTGTCATCGGATGAGATGGGCACAACACTCCTGACGTGGTGGGGCTACTCTTCCAGTGCAGGTGCTGGGATAGAGGTGGTTTTAACTGGGGAGAGCGATAGAGCTTGGCGGGTTTTGAACGTTCATGGGATCTTGCATGAAGCTGTGCATGATGCACGACGTTTCGGTTGCCTACAGGGAGTTCCTACCAAGGGTGTCTGGTAATCAGCCCAACCAGGGTCAGCGTGAGAGTCTGCTGGGAAGGGGGAGGGAAAGTGGGGAGCTGAAGGCAGCTTGCTGAGGAAGCCCCACCGTAAGCATTTTCCTGCCCTGGGATGACCAACGTACATCCTGAGAAAAGGGCACTTGCATTGTGCAGCCTGCCGCTCTGCCCATCCTGCCAGGAACAATGAGGCGACTCTTAAAAAAAAAAAAAAGGCATTTTCAGGGTTGTGGGAGAGAAAAACAGGGGGCATTGGGGAGGATGGGTGAGCAAGTGGGGAGATGACGCAGGAGCAGCAATGTGCTGTGGCTGCATAAGCAGCTGGAGACGCAGCTCGTGCACTGCAAGTCTCAGCTTTGTCAACAGATTCGGTCCAGGCAGCTGCTGAAAAGTGGGGAGGCATGAAATCAGGGCTGTGTGTTGAAAATAGCCTCCAAACCACCACCCAGGGGTTGGTTAAAGCTTCTCCCTCAGGCCTGGGGGATGCTGCTTTGAAGCGCAGGGGTGCGCGTTGGGGATGCTGATGGCATCTCCTCATTGCTCCCTGCTGGGGTCCCAGAGCCTGTGGCATGTGGGAGCCAGGTAAAGAGCTGGGTGCCAGCAAGGTAACACCAGCCCCAGTGTCGAAGACAGAGGTGTCAGCTGGGTCAAGCATCCCTTCCTAGCTGAATCCTCCCTTTTGCCTGACCTTTCTGCTCTTAAAATGCCTTTTCTGCCCGTCACCTCAGCCGAGTTCAAATGCTTTTGGGTTGTTTCTGTGACAGCAGCTGAATTTTCCATCAGTGGGAGCTCTCTGGAGCAGAAAGCATCTCTGTGGTCTTTCAGAAGTCCAAGAGGGTCCTGTGAGGCTCACAGGCACCAGGAGGTGAGGTGTCAGGGTGCTCACGGACTCTCTGGAAGTCTGCAAGGGATGTTTTCCACCGGAGTGGTTGGGTTTGCAAGCTTTCCAACAGCCAGGGCTCCAGTTACTAAAACCACATCTGCCCCCTGCGTGCTACAGAGGTACCGCCCAGGGGAAGCTGGACCTGAAATGCAAAAGGTTTTGATTTTTTCCCCCAAACCAAGTGGTGACAGCCTCGTATCTGTCAGATAGCCTCAACATGTACAAATCAACCCTATGACCCACCTTTTCGATCCCAGCTCAGCCTCGCTGTATGAAAGATGCCCACGTGAGGGTGGAGTCAAAGATGCTGGCAGGGAAGAAGCTGCATCCCCTTTGCTGAGGCGCAGCCTGCCCTCCGCATCCCACAGGCCGTGGCCTCAGCAGAGGGAGCTCATCCTCGGCGATCCCTAAATCACGTCAGGTCTGACAGGGACAATTTGAAAGGATATCATCAAATTTTGCTGTCACCGTCAATTAGTCGTTATGGCTGGGGCCGACATTCCCATCTTCCAGCAGCCTGGAGACTTAAATTGTCTTCCTTGGGTGATAGTGGGAGGGACTGATTAATTTATGGGTTGGGGCTTTGGTGACAGAAATGGGAATTTTGTGCTTTGTGTGTGCTACTTCCAGCCCCCTGGCTGCAAATCCTCCATGTACCTGCAAGCTGTAGGAGAGGGGTTGTTATTTTGGACTTGCTTTTTTTCCTCTTAAAAAGCAGAGCCGCTGCAGGCAGCAAAAGGCATTAAAGCTTAATTTTCACGAGCGCACATGGAATTTATAGCAGCCGGTAACTGAAATGCCTCCCTGTGCAAGGCACTGGTGTTGTATCTACCGCTAACTCTGTCGCACGAAGCAGCGTGTTTATAATGTCCCGGTCAGTGATGATGATGATGATGAACCACTCGGCACCGTCTCGCTTCGGGCCGATGAAGCATCCATGGGCACGGCCAAGGATGCGGGGGGACGGAGGCGATGGGCAGCCGTGCCCCTGGTTTGCGATGAGGTGCTGAAGCAGCGAGGTGGCGTTTTTTCCCCCCGTAGAGGAACTTCAGGCACTTTACGGAAGGTTAAATGTCAGCTCTGCCTTTTACACCCGGGGAAACCAGGTCACGGAGCAGGAGGGGGATGTTGCCCCGGGGTCATCTGGCATCCGAGGGACACCGTTCAGGGCCGGGTCAGTGCTCTGGCCGTTAGCTGCCTCTGGTACGGAAAGGGCATTCTCCGAGGCACTGAGGAGGCCATTTGGGCAGAGATTTTTTTTTTTTTGTTTTTTTTGTTCCTGGCTGTCTCAAAGACTTCTGCTCTGGCTGAGAGCTGCTGGTGGATAGTGGTGGAGGGGAGGGTTTCCAGGGCACTGCCATGCATTCAGTCTGTACCACTAACGTCATGCTGGCTGGTAGCAGAGACAAAATAATCCTCCAGATTTGTCAGGGCTGTGAGCAAGGCAGGGCCTGCTGGAAGGAGACTGCCACAGGGGTTATTTGAACTACCTGAGGATTTTTTTAATTTTATTTTTGCTTTTTTTTTTTTTTTTCTAAGCCCTAAACTATGTGGAACTCAGACTAAACAGAAAATACAGCTAAGAAAACATCTTGGTACAATGCCGGGACTCAGACTGTTGCAGCGTGCTTCTGAAATCCAGTTGTGGTTGTAAGGTGATCCCAGAAACCAAAAGATTACAACTGTGAGGCACTTCACAAAAACCAGACCGTTAAGGAAGGCATCTTGGTTTACTGAGGCCCAAATGATTTTCAGGGTCTGCTTGGGGACGAGGTGGCACCAGGTGTTTGGCATCTCAGCGTGCACTGAAGCGTGAGCGACTGGGTGCCAACACAGTTTATTGGAAATGTAGGTACTGGGCACTGAATTGGAATTTCTGTCCCATTTTCTGTAACCCATCATGGTCTGTCCAGACTGGTGCACCCCCTGATGAAAGCCATCTCCTCCATTCTAATGCTCTAATTATTTTTTTTTTTTTAGTATATATATATATATATATATGTATATAGATATATGCTCTAATTTTATTATACATATCAATATATATATAGCATTTATAGATTATTATAGGTTATATATATCTCTGTATAGATTATATATATATCTCTGTATCGATTATATATCTGCAACATTGCGTATCTAGATCTAGATATCTAACACAATCTCTTAATCTTAGACATCTATATTAAATTACACCAACCACTCCGACAACTTACTGATTTGCCTCCTTTGGGCTGTGTCTGTCATTCTGCTTTCCCTTCCTAGCTAAATCTTGTTCCTTTATTCCCCTGATAACCTCTCTGTTTCAATGACTCTTCCTTTACATGTTTGATACGTTTAATTGATAATTCCCTCTAAACGCCACTAATCCACCGGCCAAATGATCAAACAGAGGGGAAAAATAGTGGCATAACCTGTGCTGCGTCCAGCAGAGGATTTCCCCTTCTGTTTGGAGGGAGGCTGATGGCAGCACATCTTCCAGCGCAGCAGCTTTGGCTTAAAGAGCTTCTCCCAAATAAATGCAAAGGGGGTTAATCAATTCTTTATTGTCATTCATAAAAGTCAAGGGTCACCATTAAGTCTGGGCTTTGTATACTTCTGCTTCTGGCATTTCTGCCTTTGGAGTTTTCTTCATTTCTGGGAGGTTTTGAGGATTCCAGCTGAAAGCGGATGGACAGAAATAAACAGATATAAAATGTTAATGAAATACTTTCCACTGCCTAGGACTGAGCATTTCCCAAAGAGCGTGGAAGACTGGATGTGGAAAAAAATGGAGTCGTAAGCACAGGGCAAGGAATACATTCTCTCTGAGGATATCCACCTGCCCCATCGCTGGATTTACTTTACGTCTCCAAATTCACTTACTAATTCCATCCCACACCTCTGAGAAGGATCAGCTGATTGAGCACAGGTTTACATTACAGTATTTTTGCCCTGTAACACTGTTGGTATTGAATGCTAAAATTTCCTGGGCTTGAAGAGCTGAATTTTAGGGCGAAAGTCCTGGTTATAACAAAGATGATGGCAAAACTCCCACAAACTCCCAAGGATGCCTCCCCAGAGTGTCATCTTTCTCCAAAGTGATGAGCAGTCACAACCCAGCATAAAATTAACAGCAGCTGGAAGCACTTGACATCTTCAGAAATGAAGCTCAGGGTGTCCTGAACAAGAAATCCAATAAACCAGCACCTAAAAGCAGAGGGTGCTTTTCACCCTTTCACGTTTTTACAACCTCTGGTTCCAGCCTGAGGGCTGCAAGCCTGGGAAATCGTGGGATCCTGCCTCGGCCTGGCCGAAAGGCAATTTCTATTTATGTTTTGTAACGGGACAATGAATCGGAGATGCTGTCTGTTCGGTTTCTTGAGCTGGTTTCAGTGTTTCAGGGGTCATGAAACGTCGCAGGAGCGCAGGGCAAGAAATTGTTCAATGCAGCTAAATGCACCACGCTAGCTTAGCCCCGGGATTTAGCTCGGATAGCTGATCCGTTTGTTCCGCTTCCTTGTGAGTGAGGAAAGGTGGCTTTTTGCTTTGCAAAGCCTGTGTCATCCCTTCCAGCCCCTGCACCGTGACGAGTAGCTGCAAGCTCAGCTTCTTCACACGGGTCTCCTGAACTTGGAGAGGGTGATGCTGCAGACTCGAACTGTGACTGTGGTTTGACTTACTATTTGACACGGCAGGACTGCTCTCAACCTGCCCAGAACAAGCAAAAAAAAAAAAAAAAAAAAAAAAAAAAAAAAAAAAAAAGTTTGTGTAAAGTTTTTGATTCTGCCTGGAGACAGGTCCTGGTTTGCAAGATATTTCCCAGACTCGGTTAAACTGCTTTCCAAAATGCGCAGTGCGTTTCCTCAAGACAACCAGCCTTCGCTGCAATAGGCTGGACGAAATAGCTGATGATCTGAAATCAATTCGCTACGGGTGGTTTTAAAGCTGGCTCTCCGTTCGTTTCCAAGCAGCTGCACATTGTTGTAATTTGCTAAACGGTGTCACAAATGCTACTTCTTCCTTTCCTTGCAACAGCCCGTCTGAATTACAATAACGCCTTTAATTTCTGAACAAGTCCTCTCTCTTGCAGCCTTTGCCACCTCAAAGAGCACCAAGAGCGCCTCCCCTTTGCCATTTCCCTTTCCCTCTTAACCTTGACCTGTAATACGCTGAAAGTTGTTACTGAAAACTACCTTGATCAGAAATGACATTATAAAAACTTGCTCAACCAGATGCAGCAAAAATCCAGCCATGATAAAGATTCCCAGAGCCAACAATTTTAAGTTACGGACCTACCCTGTCTTGGAATACGGAGTCAGCTGCTTCAAGGTAGTAGCTATTAAGTTTTGTTTGCTTTCTTTCGGTGTGACTGTACTTTGTAAAAAAGGAGGCTTGGCTGAGTATTGCTGTGCATAAAAAAAAAAAAATGAGCAGAGCGATGCTTCCTGAGCTGGACTGTGAGAGCAGCAGTGCGGGCCTGGACTCTGCCAAAGGCACATTTGCAAGGATGGTTGAGATTTCCTGATTTAAATTCTGCTTTGCAGCCATGCACCTGGGAAGTGAAGCCTAGCCCAGAGCCCTCAGGTCCCTCAGAGGTCGGGGTTTGTGGTTTGAACTCAGTTCACCACCTAAAAACACTGCTTATGCGAAACCAGGTCCCAACAGCGAGGCTTCGTAGGTCAAGGCTGCAAAGGGAACCTGGATGCGAGGCTGAGCAGGATCTGGACACCACAATTTGGCAAAGTTCTTGAAAAGCTTTCTGGTTTGGTTTGGTTTTGTTTTTTTTTGTTTCCCCCCCTTAAAATCTTTATTGTCTCTGGGAATGCTTTGCTTAAGCCTTTTCCAGGCCGGGTGGCAAATTCACAGACCCCATTAGTGGGAGATCCTTGACCCAGAAGCTTAATGACCATGTGATGATTTGAATCCTTCTCCTACCCAGCCAAAGAGCATTTGTGTATATTGAATTTTCTAAGAGTTAACTTTTGGAAGGACTTGGAGCCTGGAAATCGAGGCAGTTTTAATGAGTTCTGCTCGGAGCTTTTATTTACTGCAAACTCGCGTAGAGAAATCGAGGTCCAAAGTTGTTCCTACCGCAGCCCGTGGAAACAATCTATTTATGGTGGTGGACCAAGACTCCAACCCTTAGCTTGTGTTCAACCTGAACTCCTCCAGTCTGCATGTGTTGGCAGTGAATGAACTCATCTCGGTTTCTGGTCTTTGAGCTCTGGAATTCTTTTCGATCCTGGAGATAAGCAAAAAAGCCTTCTAAACAGATGCGTCATTGCCTGCTTAATTTTCCATTAAAAACAGAGAAGATATTTAACTCTCTCCTACTGGGGGGTGTGTGTGTGTGTGAAAAAGCCACGCTTCCTTCGTGCCAGAATTCATCCTATTAGTGGAGATACTGCGGAGACCTTGGAGTATCCATCCCTGTAAACATCATTAGTTGTGGAAAAGCCATTCATTAGTAACAGGCAATATGTTCTTCTATCCCCTCCTCTGAAGAATAGGCAGCACTATCTAAATAAGCTGTTTCCTGAGAAGTTACTCAAAGTTACTGCTGTAGCTGTAGGCCAACTCTCCTCCCCCAGGAGCCGGACAGAAAGAAAGCTTTCGGAGAGGAAAGAGCTGCCCTTTAGTCCAGCAGGCTGTGCCATTCCTCTGAAGTTCTTCCTTTCTCCTCAGCCTTTTTTTTTTTTTTTTTTTTTTTTTTTTTTTTTTTTTTTTTTTTTTTTTTTTCCTCCCACCTCCTTATCATCTGCAAAACCAGACATTTCCATGCCTACACCTGAGCTGAAGGCACCGGTGACCTGACACCCCTCTGTGCTCTTGGTTTGTCCAAAAGCAGCTTGAAAAATCCTCCCTGACATCCCATCCAACCCTCTTCAGATTCCCTTTGCTGGCTTCCCATGACCTCCAGTGACGATTCTGCATTCCTCGCCCTCCTCCTTCAGCATCCTCCATAGCAGCCCTGACCTCCCCCGGCAAGAAACCACCACCAGGCATCTTCTCACAGGTTTTAACCTGGACACCCCTGGCAGCAAGGAATTGGTACTGGAGGGGGAAAATTGGGAACGGCCTCTCCAAATGCCGGAGTGACAGCAGAAAAATCCTTCCTGCTCACTTCTGGGTAAGGAAGGCCACGTTTGTGGAATGCTCTCTCCAGTGGGCTGGTGGAAACCTGCTCTGATGGTGCTGGAGGGTGTGCTTGGAGGAAGGAGTTTATGTTTCTTTGAGCTGTGCCCTCTGCTGTGTGTTACCAGCACTTAATTACACCTTGTACATTAGAAGTGCTCCCTTGCCCTCAACAGTCCACTTCAGGAGGTGTTTTGGACAACATGTCAAAGCAGGAAAGACTCTCGGAGGAGAGGGCAGACGAAAGGACACAGATGGGTGTTCCTGTGCTGTCTTTCAGGTCAGACCCATACCCAAGGGTTTTAATTTTTTAGGGTTGCTAGTTATCTCTAATTTTAAAAAGCAAGTGTGCTGGCCTCTCCATGGTCATATTCCAGCGGGAGTGAGTTGTTTTGGCTTTCCCTAAGTGCCACCTATGATCTCAGATGGCTATCGCAGCCTCTCCTTCCTTCCCCTCCGGTTGCTGTCAGATCTCCAGCAGCTTTCTACTGAGAGCTTTGGGCTGTCAGAGCGGCGTTCCCCACTTCTGCTGGTTAATATTTCTACGCATGGCCAGATTTTCTAGAAATGCGGAAAAATTAGAATGCTAACTGGATCCTCACTGGATAGGAGATGATAGGAAATAATTATGCTTGATGCGATGCACCTACTCAGCATTAGCTCTAAGGTATCAAATGGATCCAAGACACAAATCCAAGCAGAAGAAGAAGAAAATGTATTAGGTACGCCCTTGGACCACCAAGTGAAGAGGATTTAGTGTGTATAATAAACTGCCTGTGTATCATTTATCACAGCTCCACAGTGATTGCCCGGGGGTGATGATGGACACCGTAAGTTGCAAAAATATAATGACGTGTCGTGTAACAGACCGCAGGTGTCCGTGTGGGGAACTGGGAGGAAATCATCAACCTGACAGCCTTAAGAAAGCAGCTTTTGCCGGCATCCACACGGACCCCCGGGCACGCGGGCTCGTCCTCTGCTTGCCGCTTCGCTCTCCCAGTTTCCTGGCGGGAAGGCTCTGCTGAAAGGCTCCGTTCTTCCTTCTCTGTGTGGATGTTCCCACCTCTTGGGGCAGCCTCTTTGGAAAGGGGAACAGCTGGGGCAGATCTTTCCTGCTCCAAGGGGGGCGGGCTGCAGCCGAGATCCCCCGCCCTCCCCTGCACCTTGCTCCTGGGTGGGAGAGAACAAAAAGAAGCTTGCAAGGATCTTTGCATTTCCCCCAAAATCTCCGTCCCCTTGGGGATCACCCACATCCCTATGGGGGTAGGGAGCCTCATCCAAGGGGCTCGGGGGGGGTGATTGTTTCATGGAGCCCCCTGTTTCATGGCTCCTCGGTCCGTCCATGAGCATCTCCGTTATTGGAGAGCCCCTGACCTCCCCTGACAGGTTTCTCTATTGTCTGCCTGACCTTACCATTATAAAGCATTTCCTACAATTTAGCCCAATGTTTTTCTTTCTTAATTTTAGGCCATTAGTGCTTGTTCTTCCCAAAATTTACTACTGAAAATTACTCTGCCTCCTCCCTTCCTCTCATTTGACAGATGGCTACAGAGTGACCCTCCAGGATTTATATCTCCAGTGGCGAGGCAAGACTCCTCTCCTATCTTAATCCCCTGAAGGCCATAGAAAAATAAAGTTGTTGTCTTTAAATCTGAATCTGTTACAACCTCTGTCTCAAAGCAGTGATGTTCTCCACTTCGCTGGGGTTCAGCTCTATTTGCTTTCACAGCTCTATCCCAGAAAGTCCAAGAATGAACTTTCAAAGATGCTTAATTATTCACCAGGGATTTAGAAACTCGCTGTATTGCCTCACGGTACACTGATTTTATCTCTATCTCTATCATCTCTATCTCTATCTCTATCTCTATCTCTATCTCTATCTCTATCTCTATCTCTATCTCTATCTCTATCTCTATCTCTATCTCTATCTCTCTCTATCTCTCTATCTCTATCTCTATCTCTATCTCTATCTCTATCTCTATCTCTATCTCTATCTCTATCTCTATCTCTATCTCTATCTTCTTTATTTTTCATTTCACTTCTTTATTTTTCTATTATTTTTTATTTTTTTCTCATGCATATAATACAAAGCTCATTCACTTTCCAACTAGATATAGCAGAAAAATGTCTTTTTCCCCTCCTTTAATTTAGACCTGTATGAACAATTCCTTTTGGGGTTTGCTGCTTGAGCAAAAAAAGTTTTAAAAAAAATAGTTTGGTGAGCAAAACACCCCTGGATTATTAATCATTTTAACTTTCTTTGGCTGTTAATTTTAGAAAAACTCCCAAATAATAAAAAAAATTACCATTCAATGTGGGAGTTAATGGAATGAATGTTCTCTTCTCCTTCCACTAAGAAATAAAACTGATGTGAATAAAAGCTTCCTAGACCCAAATTTAAAAAATGTTGTTTTTCAGCAGATGAAATACCCTGACTAATAGTTTCTGGCTGCACGTGGGTGTTTCTACTTGAAGGGGCGGCGGTTGGTTGCTCCTTCAATTTGTCATATGAGACTGAGGAAGACTCTAGTCCAGCGATGAAGAGGTTGTGGGATGGAGGAACCCTCCTAGAAGACACCGTTGCCGCCATCGCTGTTCCCAGCTGGGACTGGTCCCCACGGGACCCACAGACATCCCATCTCACCTGCTCGAATGGAAGACGTTGGAGATGTTTGTAAATGTTGTGGTTGGGCTCATCTGAGCAAACATCATCCTGGGTCCTGCTGGGACACCAGGGTGGGAGAAATTATCTCCTGTGCTCCTCCCAGGCTTGCAAGTCTGGAATAGGGAGGGTGCGACTCCACTCTGACCGTGGGAGAAGCGTTAATATTAGAAGATGGGCTTAAGCATGGGGAAAATGAACTTGAACGTGCGTTTGGGGTGTTTTCTTTGGAGCCCTGCCCTCGGCACGGCTCCTGCGTGGTGCGGAGCTTGCAGCGCTGCCGGACGTGAAGGCATGAGTGGCTGTTTCCTCGGTTAGCATGGGCTCCCTCCTGCTCGGAGAGTTTATTTCTGGGTTGTTTCAGCCATTCACCTCCGAGAGGCATTTCCTTCCCTGTTTGGCTTGTTAGGAGTGAGAGGAGAGGCAACAGCTCCAGAAACGAGCTTCAAAAAGAGCCAGGAGCCTGCTTGGGAGGTTGGGAATCAGGGTGCTGACTCTGGTTGCCAAACGTAGAGTTGTTGCCAATTTGCAACATTTTCCTTAAAAAGTAGACACTGAACATTTAATGGAAAGAGAGGTCAGGCTTTGACCTGACCAGTGAGCAGGGTGACAGAGATGGCTCCTTTGTGTCCTCCCGAAGGGTTTGTTAGTCTGAAGTTTAGTCCCAACATCAGATGAAGCATTTTCCAGGGAAGCTAATCCTCACTTGCGCCGTGATGGAGTGGTTGGCGGCAGTGGGAGGGTGACTCTTTCGTGAGAGACAAATGACTTCCTCTCGACAAGCAGCTCTGTTTTAACTAGGAAAATGATGGATGAGTCCCAAGTAAAAACTTGCGCAGGCAAACTAACATGCAAACTTCACGTTGTCAGAGATCCAAACGCACAACAAAAATCCCAACCACCAAGGCAAAACTGAAACGCCATGATGGTGAGCAGGGATGTGAGTTGGCCCATAGAGGGAGACTTTGGGTCAAACAGACCGCGTCACCCACCACGCAAGGGGACGTGGGCTGATGCCAAAGGGAGACGCTTGAGCTTCGGAGGCCTTCGCAGAAACGGGGTTATGGCTTTGCCTCCAAAAGTTAAAGCCCCGCTCAAGTTAAACCAAAGCCTTCCTGTGGCATGGGGAACCACAGCCTTATCCTTCCGCCCCTGCCGTTGTCCCTCCCAGGCTATTGTTTTGATTTTCCTTGGCATCCTCCAGTGTAGCAGCGAAACTTGGCCACCATGTTTGGCTAAATGTTTCCCTCACATTTTTCTTCTGTGCTTACCTTTACAAAAGAAAAGGACCTTTTTTTTTTTTTTTTTTTTTAAAAAAAAGTATATATAAATACTTGGCAAGTGCTGGGCACAGCAGCTGCATCCAAGTTCCCGTTGTTAGCTCGGGGCATTTGTGTATCTCACTGTTGCATCTGGGAGCCCAAATCCAGCCTCCAGACTCCCCTGCACTGGGTGTGGTACAACCGTAGATGGAAAAGATGGAGCGAAGAGCTGCAATAAAAGCCTGAAGGTCCCCCATGGGGGCGTGCGAAGGTGAAAGGCGACTGTAGCCTTGTCTCTTCCCTGCCAGTGTTATTCCACTGGGAATGACCTTGAGACCTGCTGGAGTTGGACGTTGAGGGAAACCGTCCCAGGGAGGGGAAGACGTAGGAATGATGAGCTGGAGGAAAGGCAGGTCCTTGTCACCAGCACTGGCTGGATAAATAGCGCTGAAGCAAGGGGTTTGCTCGATCCTGGACAACTTTGTTGCTCGTGTAAAGCTCCAGCTGGAAAGAGCCAAAAGGCAAAATCTTAACTTGGGACCTTGTGCAACGCCATGGAGAGCGGCGAGAGCAGGAGGAGCCTGTGCCCGAAGGGAACAAGTGGGCACCAAGCATCCTGCCAAAGGCAATCGCTGCACGTGGTTCCCTCGGTCCCTTCCTCCGTCTTTCCCCCCGCAACCCCAGATAAATCCCGGGATGTTTATAGACCTTAATACAATAGTTCTCACAATGGCCAGGCGATACATGAAGACGTAAGCCGCCTGGCTGGCTCTTCTTGGATATTGGAAAACTTCCATAGCTCCGGTCCCGTTGTCAGCGGCAGAGCTCCTTATCGTTTCAATGCTGAGGATCCAGGGATCCGACCGCTTTCTATTGATGGTTTTATTTATAGCTGCGAGGGGAATAAATAAGTATGCTGTCATCTGTGACTGAGCTGAGACTAGTTTTTTTTTTGTTTAATGCTGGAAAGCCTCTCGCCTGCTTGCTTTGAGTGTATGTATGCCCGTTCATTTCCAGAATTAATTGCTGCTCTTATTGATTGCAAGCAGGATGCCTGAGATTTCAAGTTATTTTCTCACACAACTGTTGTCATCTCTGCAAGGGAAAGGCAAATGGCAGTGCTGAAGCTGTAGAGTTGATTTGTAGACATTAAGCATTTTATAGCAATTTTTTATCATTTTCATTCCTCTCTGTTCCTCCTTCAGATGTTGGCTGAGCTGGAATAAGAGGGATGGGGAGACAGAGGACTTCAAACTGTCATAGCTCTTGGAGAATGATGGTTCTTTGCAGGGTCGGGCAAACCCAATTTTTGGAAAGCTTTGTGTGTGCTCCCTTTTAAAAGGGTGTCAGCAGCTTATCTCCCTCCTGCCAATCTGCTCCTGGGCGAGCATCCCTGCTCGGAGCGGGGAAGCTCGGAGCACAGATGTCTCCTGTTGGGTGTTATCTGCAGGCCAGGTATGGCAGAGCCAGCCGTGTCCCCACGGCTGCCCTCCTGGCGACCTGTAAGGACCACCCTGTGACCAGGCTCCGGCAACGCCGACCTCCACAACGATCCCACCTCCACCGGCTCCTGCCAGCAACCCCCCCTCTAAAAAAATGCCGAGCATCCCTCCGCTGAACACCCCCCTCCCTACAGCCACCTGCGCGCTTAGCCAGACTTCTCCCAAACACATTTCTCTTTAAAAGCCCAGATTAGTCTAAAATTCTGTTTGAGATAAAACCTGGCCCTTTATCAGCAAACGCATCCAGCCCCTACGCACTCCCGGCGCTTCGCAGGCTCCGGCCGTTGCCAGTTCCCGTGGGGAGCATTGCTGCTCTCCCATCAGCGCACCGAATCCATCATCGGTGGGGTTTTGTGGAGCGGAGCGATAAATCCTGCTGAGGCGAGGGGTAGGTGAGATCCAAATTCTTCTCTACCACACATTCTCCAGGGAATGCATATCCACTGGCATGTGTGCCTCCTCTTCCAGGCAGTTTTTCTCTTTCTCAAGGGATTCCTGGTCTTTCTGACCATCACCTAATCTTTTTTTTTTTTTTTTTTTTTTTTTTTTTTTTTTTTGTTTTTTTCTTTTTGCTTCACGTATCAACATGCTTATTATGCTTTTGAGTGCTTCTCTCCCCTCTCCTGCTAAGCTGGGCAAGGCTCCTTGCAATACTGGGAGTTAGTTTAGTAGCTGAGGTGGATCTTGAATAGATGCAGGTTTTACAGGGCATAAAATCAGATTTTTTTCAGAAATCAGACTGTAGTTTTCTTCAGCAATACTTAAGAGAAGGCATTACTTCAAGAATCTTGGGCTAATGGGAGAAGCCAGCACAGCAAACCCTCCTGGTGCTGGAGGTGGTGATGGCTCTGGTTTGGAAAAGCCAAATCTGCTTTGAACTTGTAGAAAATGAAACATATTTAAAATAGTGTTTTCTTAAATCCCAGTCTGGCAAAATCCAGTGTGTGACAGCACCAGGACTGAGTCAAATAAGATATAACCACCGTTGTGGTTCAAGAAAGGGTTTTATGGCAGCTGGGATGTGTGCATCTCCCCAGACAGAATATTTTCAAAGCCAAAAAGGCAGTGAAAATCTTTCACGGGGGTTTAGATACAATATATTGCCCGGGCACTCATTTCTAGCTGCTAACATGACCCGCTGATTCCGTGTCTTTATCAATAAACACCGGCAGGAGATATTAAACCCAGCTGAGTTATGTCAGGGGGGTTATCAGAGGACAGACAGTAGTTCCTTTAGCCAGAACAGCGAAGGTCTTGGGGTTAAAAGCCAAGAGTCAGCACCGCCACTGCCTCATGTGGCATGGATTAAATCAAAAATTATCTTTGAGTGGCATTACTGCAAACTCGCCAGGAACATCCATCTGAAAGCTCAGCCGCTCCGAGCATAAATCACCTCGCCTGGAGCTTGGGTTGGGTTTTAGGGGCTGACTTGCCTCTCCCAGCACCGTTCCTTGGTTATTGGTTTTGTAAATCCGTTGTAGAAAAATCTAAGTGAGATTCACTGAGTTAGGGGGAGACTTGATTTTTTTTTTTTTCTGGATTGGGTTTTTCAGGGACGTTGATGGCTGCAGCTAGAGGCAAGGCTTTAAAAGTCCGGAAACCTCTTGCTCAGCTCCCCGAAAAGCAATTTCAGCCTCTGCCATCCCCAGTTATATTGCTGGTTGCTCTCAAATTCACAGCTCTTCCTTTTCAATTAACACATTAATCACGGAAGAGACAACCCTGCATTTGATTTAACCTATTTCTCCAGGTTTGATTATTTTTTTTTTTTTTTAATTATGGATAGGAGCAAATTCCTCAAACCACTTTTCACTCTAAAAATTCCCCTTGCTCACAGCTGTTTTAACTGATGAAATTATGGTTGAGAATGGATTTCATTTAACTTCTGGCCAAGTTACCGGCACTGAAGGGTCCAGCTCAAGCAAAATTCATCAGTTCTCATATAATTTTGTTCTGTGCCTCCAAGAAACAAGCCGAGTTTAAATTTGTTTTCAGCTAACTGCAACGTGCAGGAATAAAAGTAAGATTGGCTGTAAGTGTGCCCTGTGGGATTCATGAAAGCATTTTAATGCTATTTCCAAAAAGCTCCAGCTGGTGGCAGCAGCAATTTCTTTTCCACCAAAAGTAAACCAGAAAAGTAAAAATAATAATAATAAAATCCCTAGAAAAGATATCTACAAGCAATTTTCTGGAAATCTCAGGTGTGTTGCTCAAAAATGAGATAAAAAATATTTATTGCTTCCTTAAAAGAGGAAAAAAAAAAATATTCCTGCTGCATTTAAAGAGCAGAGAGACCTGATGACAGAGTGTCCTGGGATGGATGTGTCCGTCGAGGTGTGCTGAAAAGGCACTTGAAAGCTTCCTTGGAGCTATCAGGTGCCATTAGGGATGTAATGACCCCCAAGGGAACTCCATCTTCCCAGCCCTCCCTCCCTTGTAATACTCTAAAACCATTCTGTGGGTAGAACGAGACCTGTTTTTTTTCTAGGATAACTAAGACGTAGAGAGATGCAAGCCCGTGCTGATGGGCTCCCAAGGGGCTGTCTCCGCAGTGAGGATGCCTGCGTGTCAGCTCCGGCATCCCAGGGTAAGCCTTGCTCTGCCGAGAGCCTGGAGGCCATCGAGGGTGGCCTCTGGGCACGTGCTTTACTGCCCTCGTGGATAATCCGTAAATATTTTGGAGTTTTCTCTTTGTTTTTATGCTGGGTTGACAGTAACACTGATTTGCTAATGCTCAAAAAAAAAAATTAAAAAGACAAATTATTGCTGCCTTTCTGCACTTTTTAGGCTGAAAAACCTCTCCGGAGAAGCCGATGCCTTTATTTTTTTTTTCTTTTGTGAATTTTGCAAATGGCCCTGAACAAATAGTAATGAGTTATGTAATTGAAACACTATCATCCCGAGGAGCGTGCAATCCCTCCTCGCAATCCTCACCAAACCGCACGGCTCGACACGCCTGCGAGGAGTGATTCATGTGCTGGTAGCAGGGACCAGCCTCCTCCCAGGCTATCAGCTGCGGTCGATGGAGGCATGTGCCCCGTGAACCCATCTAGAGGTGGCAGACCTCCAAAAAGGCCAAAGGCAGGGAGCAAAACGATGTGCAAAAACCCGGAGTAGGAGCAGCGCTGTGCCTGGAGAGACCCAGCAGAGATGGAGAGCGTGGGAGAGGGGGGGGTGGGGGGGTGGCTGTCACAGGAGGTTGGCCCCAGTCCAAAGCAGAAGGTTGACTATCCCCTCTGAAATCATCTCTGTTTATGAGAGCGCCTTTGGATGTACTTGATATCTGTGTAAATATCCCATCTCTGTTCTTGGCTGCAGCCCGGGGTACTCTTCAGGTTTCCCTTTGCAAAACCTCTGATGCTCCTCGCTGCCTGGAGGAGGAGGAGGAGGAGGCCCAGGGTGGCCGAGGTGAGGATGGCTGATGAAATCCTCCACCTCTGCCTGGGAGCGTGGCAGCGTCCAGAAGTGGTGGAAGAGATGAGGGTTAACAAAAACAAGCAGGTATTTAACTAGGGCATTGAAAACCCCCAAACGTCAGACAGATGCTGAAAGGTTTGGAGCTGTTGTCCTCACAGAATCATCCAGGTTGGAAAAGACCTTGAAGATCATCCGGTCCAACAACATCCAGTCCTTTGGATAGATCAGTGCATCACCTCTGAGTTGTTTTTTGAATTGTGTAGGCAAGCTCTGAAAGAAGGGACCAACTTAAGCAGAATATTAAAACCATCTTTTTCCCCTTCCCTTGCCTTATTCTAGGTGTTTCTCAAGAGCTTGTGCCTCTAACCCTCTTATTCTCCATGGCAGCACCCCCTTTGCAGAACATCTTGGCCTCTGCAGTCACCTGTGGCTTTTGTGCCCAGGGGTTTGTGAGGGAGAACTACACTTTCCACCTATTTTTCACTGCAAGTGGTAACAGTGATGACCCAAAAGAAAAAACTTTTGGCCCAAAAGAAAAAAAAAAAAAAAGGGGCCCAAAAAAAAAAAAAAAAAAAAAAGGTGAACCCTGATACTCTGATAAAATGCAAATATGACTCCGCTTAAGTCTTCAGACTTCTCCAGAAGGACCATTCCTGAATGGAAAGCAACCACTTCTGGTTCATCACGCCTTTGGTGATCTTGGTTTGTAAGTGCCAGGCTGGTGAGGACCTCCAGTCTTGGGCAAGAGGTCGTGTCTTGGTCCCTGGGAACTTGCTTTGTCTCTGACCTGCCGTAGGTGCCTGAGAGTATCTCTGAAAGGGGGCTGCTCCACGGCTTGACTTCAGGGGCTTGATTTGTATGCTTGGATGCATTTTCTTTTATTCTTGCTCTTCCAGTCTGGGTGGAACTGGAGGCCAAGAAGCCACCTCAGATTCTTGTAACATCTTGCAGTTCTGTCTAATGTTAGGCCCCCTATTTCAAGAGGGATGTTGATAACCTGGAGAGGATCCAGCACAGGTCTCCCGGCATGATCAGGGACCTGGGGCATGCACGGCTTGTGAGGAGAGGTTGGGATGCTGGACTCTTCCAAGTGCATGAAAGAGAGGTTGAGCGGGTTTGCTGTTAGCTTACAGCAGCTTGGAGAGGAGTTATGAAGATGATGGAGCCAGCTTTTGCTTGGAAAGAGCAGAATGACAAAGGGCGGTGGCCACTGCTTCAGGAGGGGCTTTAAAAATAAATTCTTCACCAGGAGGGTGATGCAGCCCTGGAAGGTCAAGAAACCCCTGTCCTCAGAGGTGGATGTGCCCTCACGTAGGTTATAATTTGGCTTTGGACTAGAGACCTCCCAGAGGCCCCTTCCAAGCAACATCTCTGAGTCTGTGATTCCTTCAAATCAATTCTCTCTCTTCCCTCTTTCCTCTGTCTCACCTGCGAACATCTCCACCTCCTTGGCAGGATATCTCTGCATAAATCGTGGCACTGCCACCACCAAGCCTTGTCCTCAGCCTCCAGCTACACCTACGCCACTAAATAATACCTTGGTATGTCTTCCTACACAGCCAGGCTGTCTGGGAAGGACTGACTCCTGGTGTTTTAACTCTAATCTCAGCATCCTTTTGGGAATACCTCTGTGGAAAATAAACGTTGCTTTACCGTTGGCACTGTGTAACTCCCCGAGGAGATTGGAGGGAATTTTGGAGCTCTCTTAACATGCAGTCACAATCACGGCTTCTGTGATTGAGCCGTTTCTCTCTAAATAAGTAAATTAACTCTAATACCCTTATTTGCTATCAACCTTATAAAACATAATAAAAGCCAGATGTCTCTTCCTTAACCTGATGTACTATAAAGGTTCAATGGATTATTTTTTCCAGACTTTATGAAAGTAATTTTGCACTCTCTTTGTTTCCTCTGGTGAATTCATTGCAGAGTCTAACGAGAAGAAATTTGGAAATGTATTAAAATGGAAAAACCTGGTATCATATGGATACAGGTCTCAGCTGGGGGAGAACCAACCTTCCTCTCTCCGTGTCTTACTCTGTGCTGCAAGTGGGTGGCTTTGAAGCAGGGAGGCTCTCTCTGGACCCAAGGAGATGGCTGATGATTGAGTGATTTCAGCTCAAAAGAGCGCGAAAGGATTCTCCAGAGCTGCTAAATAAGAGTCCTCATCAACCAAAAAACCTCCTAAACAACCTGTCTCTTCCAGTTCCCCTGGCTGCGTTGGAGAAGAATTCATCCAGGACTGGAGCCACAAAGAGGATTTGGTGTCTGGTGCTCGTTGATTGAGTTCAGCAATAGTTTGGGGCTTAAATAGCTTTGTGGTTTGAAGGCTGGGGTGCCTGGCAAGGCTGGAGCCAAGATTACAAAAAAAAAAAAACCAAACCAACCCAGCTCTGTCATTTTCTGTAATTTCCTTTTCCTTTGGGTGAGTTCATCTGAATTGCAAGATGGCCTTTCTGTGAAGAAGGAGGGCTGAAGACCACAGGATGCTTTGTCTTTAGTCCCTTGGTGCTTGAATGGAGCTGACGATCTCCACAAAATGAGCACGTGATCCCTCTGCCACGGTAAGCTATTAAAAGCCTGAAACATATACCTGGCTACCTCGCTGCTCCACCATGATTAGGCATGCAGAAAGCGTGCGAAAACTGCAATCATGCTTAAAAACACTGCTTGGGATTGAGTTACCTGCACCAAGCCTGCTGCCGACAAGGGAGGAGGGACAGCCAGCCACGGGGGATGGCACAGCCACGTCCACGGGGTCTACAGAAACGCGTCGGCAGTTTCAACACACGGATATCGCTCCTCATCGCCAGCCCCAGGGCGGGAGGCGCCGTGGTGGGAGAGGATCCTCCCGAGATCATCGCCGTGCCCGTAGGGAGTGGTGGGAGTGATGGAGCGGTGGGGCTCAGGCCTGCAGAGACGGCTCAGCAGCCTGCTCGGTGGGGATGGGAGAGGGTGGAGAGGAGCTGGAACGTTTCCTATTTATTTTTTTGGCCTTATTTCAAAAAGTCTGAGAAATGAAAGGACCCTGTTCTGCGACTGTACCACTCCAAGCTATGGGACTTGTCCATTGAGTAATTTTGACTTCCAATTAAACTAAATATTGTTTTTACGGAAATAGCTTTTTCCCCAGCTGGGGTGATAACACAGTCGTGATGTTTGGATGAGGTTTCTGGTGAAGCAATTTGGGGTTTCATGTCATTTACTGAGAGTCAGGCTAGTTCCTCATCCAAAATCATAATAAACAGGCAACGCATACCACAGAGCTGCTCTCCTGAGCTCAAGCAACCTCCGTTCAGGCACTCTTCTTCAGCAACTCATCCATATACTTCTAATTTGGCATCAGTCACCTTGACCCTATCTCCTACATAATACATCGATTCATACGTCCATGGGCATATTGCAAAATGCGAGCTCAGGCAGGACAAAGCTTCTAAGGTTCATGAGTTGGGGCCGTCGTTTCTTCCTGTGATTATCCACTGTGGGTGTCCCCAGAATACGGGCAAAATGTTTTTTTCTTGTGACGCTGACATCACATTTGAGCAACGTTGAGGCAGGCAGAGAAGGCCTTGCTGAGTTGAAACACCAATCGTCCAACAAGACTCTTTTCTCCTTAATTTTAATCTGATAAAACCAGGTAGAGACCACCAAGATGACCCGACAGCGATTTGAGTAGCTGTTTCCAGCTTTGCTCGGTCAATTCTCTTAAGACAATGCAAATTTTATAACCGCATCGACACAAATTCCCTCCCTCCTGCATCCTTTCGCTCCGAGAGCACAAACGAGGCGGCTGGTAGAGTTTCATACTCCTGATTTGTACAAATCATGTAAAGCTTATGAGTGTGTCAGATGGCATTACGGTAAGCCCCTCTGCCTATCTGATTTTTTCTGCATGCTGCTCATTTCCCCGCATCCCTAATTCCAGACACAAAATGCCAATCCAGCAAGCAAACCTCCTGCCTTTTAAATTGGAAAAAGGAAGGGAAAACCTCTGTATCAAAATTATAGGTATCTCCGCGGTATTACAGAGGCATTAAGGGCTTAATCCGGTGAAGAAAGGTAGGATCCAAAAGCCTGCTGTGCAAAATTGTGCGAGATGTCAAAGCAATTTGTACCGAAACCCCACCACGGGTCCTGCTGGAGGATGCACAGTCCTTCCTCTAAAGGAGAATTAGCGGGAATCAGTTGTTTTAAGCTGTGACCCCTTTGCTCGGCACATGCTACTGTCTTACTTGAACCATGTGAAGCTCTGTCTGTGCCCGTGGCTTTTAAACACAACATTTATTATCCTTCGCCCCCCCAGATTAGGGGGATCCCTCGGACGGACAGCCCAGAGCAAGGCACACACATGGCATCTGGTTTTCATGTTCAATCTCATCTCTTTGACTTCACCGTGAGGGAAGGCTCAAGTGACAACAGAACAATGCTCGCCCTGCAGACTGACTAATTAGGCTGCATCTGGAGCTAATTAAATGTGGAGTCGCCCGCAAGGAGAGTACTCTCCTTATCATACCAGCAGCAGGGGCGAGACAGAAGAAAAATCGCTGATGATATGCCTCTTTTTTTTTTTTTTTTCTTACAAGCAATTTAAACGAGGCAAAGGAGATCAGAGCGGATGGGCATTTTTCCCTTAGCAGAAATGGGAGCAGGGTTGGTCTCGGGATGATGAAGCAGTTTTTTTTTTTTGGGGGGG
>NW_020799113.1:261633-264231 GCF_003259725.1 Athene cunicularia
TTTTTTTTTTTTTGGGGGGTGGGGGGGAAAGGTGGGAGCTGGAGGTATTTCAAACATTAGAACAATTAAATGAGATCGTGTTTGAACTGTTGCTTCTGTGCATAATGTATGGCTGTGAAGATACCTCTTCAGCATTAATATAATTTAATATTCTAGTTTCTGATACTCAGTGGCACATGTAATTAAAGTAAGCTGACCTTTACCAGATGAAATATTGCTCTGATTTTTTTATTTTTTTCTTTTTTTTTTTTTTAAACTATAAAAAGGAATTTTTATTGTTAAAGTACTAATCTTAGTTTTGTTTGGCCAAAGCTGGGAGAAATACAGCTTTATCAGTCACTAATGAGGCTGCACATTTTTTAATAGCTGGACAGTTTTATTCCGTGACCTTGGAAAACGAATGAATTCTTCTGAAAGTCCAGAAAGTGCAGAGTACAGAAAGGCATATGGGTTTAAACATAAAGTAGCAGGGTTGATTTTTTTATGCCTATATTTTTCATCGTAACACTTGAAATGGTAATAAAGGAAGAGAAATCCTCCAAACTCTAGAGATAAATTTGTCATGACTTGGTTCAGAACAGTAAATTATATTTAGATCGATTTTAGCTCCTCTTTTCTGGCCTGGAAATGTTTCATTTCCAAGATGGACAATGGTTTAGCTGTGGATTCTCATCACATGGAGATTTTTTGGATGGATTTTTTGTCGTTTTATTGTCTTTTTGTCTAGAAGCCACCATCACGAGGCCATGAATGTTAGGAAGTGCTCGGAAGCATCTGACCCCAGACATGGATTCACCCAGCGCTGGGGTTCCCACAGCCCTGCTCTACCTTGGGGCTCATTGCTCTTACCCAACTTCAATCAATTTTGGTGAGATGAGCATCTGGGTTTCTGCCGGAGCTCGCTCAGGATCTAGACCTACAGATGGCTGTTTGTGCTGCCTCCAAACTCTCCTCTCTATGCTGGGAGTGTCCATCTCTGAACGTTACGCCTATTCACGCTGATGGAAAAGTCCCGAAGCCAGAGAAATCCCCCAGAACGGTTGATTCATATATCTTGTTTAACATATTGTACATCAAACTTGTTTAGTCCTTTGGGTTTTTGTCCCACCACAGAGTCATAAAGAACTCCAGGAACCCTCTGCTCCCAGCCCACCGAGACCAATTCTGGGCATCAAAGGTGCTGCTGGGCTCTTGGCTTGATCTCCACGTGCTTCCTTTCCCTCTCCCTGCCCTCCTTCATTACTGTCCCAGAATTTCTTTCTTTTCCCTGCATTGAGTGTCCCAGCACAGCCCAGCCACCCACCCAGAAGCTCACACCAAGCCAGGGGCATTTGGCAGGAGCAGGACATCACAGGCAACTGGAGGAGGCAGGAGGTTGCCTTGGAAGCGAAGAAAACATCTTCAGTCTCTCAAAAAGCTTCCTAAAGGAGTTTATTAGCCAGCCTGTGCTGTTGGCATCTTCAAGGGATGGATGCGGGGGAAAAGGAAAGCTCTTTTACGACTGTCACGCCAGGCTGGGGTTGAGGGGTTAGGCTGAGCTGAGCATCCAGACGCTCCTGCTCAAGGACAGCAGATGCTTGGCGGAGCCGCCGCGCTCGCTGCCTTCCACTGCTCGGCTCAGCAATAAAGGCGGCGCCTTTCCCATGGGATTTTGAGCAGTTTGATGGCCAGCTCCAGCCTGTGGTGGAGCAGGGAAAAAAAAAATTCACATGGATGCTTTGCATGCATGCAAAATTATCTGATCTTTCCTGAATTTCAAGGTTTTGTGATGTCCCTTTTCTGTAAGAGCAGGGGAGGGAAAGGAGAGAGAAGCTGGGACATCCCAAGCAGTTTTTCTAGTCTTGGCCCTCATCTTGAATCGGAGAAGTGACATATAGGAGTGAAATGATGACTTGATTTGTGGTCCGTGTGGTTGAACAAGCAACTTATGCGTACTGCTGTTACATAAGTGGAGAACACGGGCTGAGGAGTTCAGTCTCGGTGACGTTCTTTGCGATTCCCAGTCCCCGTCAGCCTCAAAATTTCAGGATTCTGGCACAACCTGTCATATTAAACCATCAAGTTTTGTGAACACAGGACTTGAGGATCGGCTGGTTCAATTTTTAGGCAAATGGTGGGTGTGTGTGTGTGGGGAGTGAAAGGTCATCTTAGTCTTATCTCTAAATAAACCCAGGAAACTCAAAATCAGCTCCTTTTTTATTTTTTTTTATTTTTTTTATTTTTTTTTTTTTAAATCCTGTGCAGGCTGGCAAATGGACAAAGCAGTGTGGATAGATTTTTTTTTTTTAATATACAAATGTTCCCCACTGAAGCATGAACTCAAATATTAGCTTTCCACCTAGCAAGACTAGACAGGAGCAGGGAAAAGGCACGTCTGTTTCTTATCCTTGATGCAGGGAAACTATTTAAAACTGCTAATTTTTATTATTTTTTTTTTCCAGCTCTGCATAGGAGTGTTTACTTTATTTGGGGGGATTCAGGGGGCTAATGAATGCAGGCTTTAGTGAAGCCCACCTCATTGTAATTTTCACAAACTCCATCAAAACATCCCTTTCTCTCTCTGCCTTTTCAAAAAGAGCCTTTTTTTTTTTTTTTTTT
>NW_020799113.1:264281-274723 GCF_003259725.1 Athene cunicularia
TTTTTTTTTTTTTTTTTTCCCTCCCCCGTGTTTCTGCATGTTGTGATTTCACTGAGGCTTCCAATGGTCTTCAACAGTTCATTTATGCCGGGAGCCTTCTATAAACTGTACAGCCATGGTCTCCTCGCCCGGCCACCCACCGAACCAGCCTGTCTAAACAGCATCTGTCTACATCCCAGACACATCGAGCGAGTTAAAAATGGACCAAGTCCAGCTTCTTTCTTTTTTTTTTTCCCCCCCTTTCTGCCCTCCTGCAAAGTCAGGGTAGGAGTTGAGGAGAGGAGCGGTGAGTGTGCTGCCCTGGATCTGGTGGGGTTGGGGTGCTCTTCTTGCACCCCTGATGCTGCCTCCCCTCCCAGATTTGTCTGGTGAGCCATGCAAGACCTCCATCCCTCAACGCCGGTGTTAGTCCTACAAAATCTCTCCATCGCTAGCAGATGCATTATTAGTGACGGGAGCCTATTTAAACTTAATCCCAAATGCATTACCTAGTGAGTTTTACTTGGCTTTTTGACTTAAGGTATTGGAGGTTATTACCTCTGGTATGCAGGCGTTGCTCTGAAGAATCTCCCTGGCGAGCGGCTCCATTTGGTGAGAGGGCAGGGACAGACAGGGTTTTCCTTGCTCGTGCAATTTGGACACATTTTTGAAAGATTAAGTCAGATCAGCCACTCAAAAGCCTTGGTTATGCCTCAAGTGTGACAGCACAAAACCCATTCCCCCTCCAAAGAGCCTTGCTCTGCTTGGAGGGCTGGGGGAGAGCTTCAAAAAATTAAGAGAGGGGTTAATTTTACTTGGCAGCTTGGAGAGATTCGTGTTCGCCAAAATACTGCTTTTCTTCCCCTTTACCCTGCCACACTGTCAGAAAATATGCATTCCTAGGGAAGGGAACTGCCCGCTGCGGTCCACTGGGCATTTGCATGAGGTTTATTCACATCCGTGTCAACACGGAGGATGCGGCAGAGAGCAGATTGCCAAGGGCTTGTTTGGGCTTCAATCCTGGAAAGGTGTCATCTCTCTTAATTAGGGAAGCTGTCATTACAGGTAGATGGTATTTTAGGGAGAAAAGGTCATGTTTCTTGGCTGTCAAGAGCTGGGCTCAAAAATAGCAACTGGGTAATGAAATGCAAGGTTCAGCTCTGTTGGAGTTATCAGTGAGGCCGCCCCTGGGTTCAACAGAGCAGGGATGTTGCACTGTGGTTGGTGCCTAAAGCCTAGGAAAGCTTTTATTTTCTTTAATATTTAGTTTTCAGGAGAAAATGTAAGCTCCTGGGATGATGCCTGTAACAGGTTTGCCTTTCAGCATCTATCAAATGCCAGCTCCCTCTGAAATAACTGCAGGTTTTGCATTTCTGTCTTATTTGACCGAAGAAACCAAAAAAAAAAAAAAAAAAAGGGAAATGTGAAATAGGAGGGAATGCCTCAGATTGAAAATACTGTTCTTTAAATAAAGCAGGAAAATAACACATAAATGAATAGGATTCTAAAAAAAAAATTGGATGAAAGGGATGGGTGGATAAACTCATAGGGCGGGATCTCTGAAGGCCGTGTCCAAGGCAGGACTCTAAGATCTGTCTCCCACCCCTATGAGCACCGTCCCCGCCTGGGTGGCAGTGTGGGACACTGGGGACAATTCCTCCAGCATCCTCCGACATGCTGCAAGCAGCAGCCACCCCTCACAGCATCGTGCCGGGCGGGTGCTGCCCGGTGGCTTTGGTGGTGGCGGCTGGATCAGCTCCGAGACCTCCAGAGTCCCGCAGGAGCTGCTTTACAGATCAGTTATTCACATTAACCCCATCCGTAACACGCTGCGCTTCAGATTTAACCTCAATAATTTCTGCCCAGAGGAGACAGCACAGCAGGTTCCAACAGGCAGTTTATGCCTATGCAAGATTATAATACTTCTTGTTGGCTTCCCTGCATAGCACAGAGATAATTTATTGAAAATTTTAGGTGCCTAAAACGAAGCAGGTTTTGCTCTCAAACCTTGTTTCAGCATCGAGGGGAATTTGTTAGAGCGGTGCACGGCTTTAAAAAGAAAAAAGGATGAGATGTGCTCCCCCGTGCTGCTAATGGCACTTCATTGTTCTTGTGCCTCCTTTAAGCCCAATTCAGATTAGATTCGCTATCATTCATGATTATGTAAAAGAAGTGATAAAACGCGGCTTTTAAAAAAAATCATGTTTGTACAAGAATTTGCTGACATATTGCGGAGTGATAACACAATAGTGAAAATAGCCAGATCCTGCCCGGCCTGATGTCTGGAATCAGTAAAAGGAGGCAGTCAGGCATGCTGCAAGCTAACTTCTGTTCCCTTTCCAGAACAAAATTGGC
The DNA here is from genome assembly GCF_003259725.1 of Athene cunicularia. Lineage (NCBI taxonomy): Eukaryota > Metazoa > Chordata > Aves > Strigiformes > Strigidae > Athene > Athene cunicularia. Next base: position 266,616 of record NW_020799113.1, read on the forward strand.
ACCTTTTATTATTTTTTTGTAAACTGACCCATACAATTGTCACTGAAAGCTTGCCACAATTCCTGGGTCTTGGCTCCAGCCTGGACTGCATTGTAATCATTTCACACCATAGTCAAGGGGGGAGTTTCTGAACATATTAAAGGACAAAACATCAGTTTTTCAGCTGAAGTGGCCAGACGGGCTTGTCGATACGAGACCATCGGCAGCTGATGCCGGGGGACGCAGTCGGTGTGTGGAGAAGAACAGGGTGGCCCTAAGCACTTAGAAAACTGGCTGGTTTTAAATTGTGATTTGCTCTGTGTTAGGTCCTATCAATTGCTACTAATACTGATACGAGGTGCTGCTGCCTCCTGAGTCGTGTCCATCTTCTGCTGCGGGCTCAGCCCGGCCCCCTGGGGAAACGGGGTGTATATCTTTCACTTCTGAACCTGGTAGCCCACTTTGGCCAAGTCTGATAAACACACAGGAGTCCCAGAGATAACCAAGGGCCTACAAATTGGGTGAAAATAGGTCTCTGGGGTGAGAAATAACACGATTGGGAAAGCTGCAGAGCCTTTGTTGGCTGTGGTCAATCACACCAGGTTGTTGAAGCATCACCAAGTTCCCAAGCCCGTGCTTCCCCACCAAGCAAAAAATCCTCTTTGAAGTTACTTTATCATCAGCTGTACATTACACACAAAGAGGGAATGCCCTTAAAGACCTGGACTCTACTGCTGCAATTCCCCAGCTCTTAGTCGCAATCTGTTATTGCATAAGCATTTGCATTTGGACTCTCGGTGGAATAAGGAAAAAGGTGATAAAGGTGAATGGAAACGGAGTCATGGTTTTAATAACGGCGACAAGGAAAGGAAGAGTATGGACAAAATGTGCTGGAGGTCCATTTTTTTACTTGCTGAAAGTCTCCACTGTGTTTGCAATGTGTGGCCTTGAGTCTGTCGGTAACCATGAAAATTACTTCATTAGGTCCTCTGCCCCTTCTGCCAGCGCTGTGATTTGTGGAGTATTAGATATCTTCGGTATTAAGGTTTCAATCCTTCTCTCGGGGGGCTGGGACAAGCTTGGGTAGGCTTTTGCCACAAGAGAGGGATTTTTCCTTTGCTTAATTCCACTCCATTACTCTTCATTTAATCCCTTTGTATCGCTCTCAGCAATTACCTCCCTTCCACAGGACGCTGCCTCTCTACGTATCGAATGGCCAGCTCCACATTTGCTTTGTAATATCTCATTTGGGTACACAAATATAGACGTATTTGACAATTAGAGTAAGAGGAGAAGAGAGGGAAAAACTACCAAGGCGTGGGTGCGTGCGTGTGTTTTCCATAAAATGCTATTTCTGTAGTTTTATGGCTGATGAGGCAGAGTGTGTCTAAAACAAGAATCTTTTGTGTAAGGGGAAAATGCCATGAAATGACTGGGATCCTCTTGCATCTGGAAGAATGTCCATGTTGCAATAGGTCTCTGTAAATATTTATACCTGATGACTTAGCAGCTGGCTATTAAGTGCCCTGATTGTTCCTGTAATGCTGCTAGCAAACGGAGATCTGGCATTTAAAGGATGCAGCACAAATTGTTCTGTTGGTCTTAACTTTTGGTCAGAGAATTTACTCAGCGCTGGTGATATCACTGGTGAAGCATCCCTCTTGCCCCTTCTCCTTTCCATCTGTGTAGACCGAGCAGTGCTCTCCCTTGTGTCAAAAGGAAAGAAAAAGCGGGGAAAAAAAACATAAATAATAATAATTTGGGGGCTCCAAGTAAAACGTGTGGCTGGTGGTGGCTTAGGGGATCTGGATGGGGTCACCCCCTCCCGGCGGGGTTTTGGTGGTACCTTCATGGGGCGTTGCGGCCCCGGTTGCTCTTCCTCTGGCGTTGGACACCAGCCAGGCCACCAAGCCAGCGTGACCTCCCAGCGTTGGTGACAGTGACTCACTTTTGCCACAAATCTGCTCATGACAAAGCTTTTCCTGCCAGGTCGAGGTGGCAGTGTTAACCCCTTGCTGGCTGGGTGTTGCCGGGTATCAGCCCAGGGGTCCCAAAGCCCTTTGTGGAGTGAGTGAGGACATGGCAGCTCAAAGCAGCTCCAGTTGGGGTTAGGATTGGGACTACTGGGAGAGGAAATATTAATCGGGCAACAGACTCTTTTCTCATGGATTTGGGAGCTGGACTATTGCTCCAAGGCTGAGAAGGGGAGACATTTGCATCCCCATGTTGTCCATCCTCACTGTAAATTCGATTAGAATCACAGAATCCTTCAGGTTGGAAAAGCCCCTCGGGGTCATCGAGTCCAACCCTCAGCCCGACTCTACAAAGTTCTCCCCTACCCCACATCCCCCACAGCTCATCCCAACGGCCCTGAAACCCCCCCAGGGATGGGGACTCCCCCCTCCCTGGGCAGCCTGTTCCACTCTCGGACCACTCTTGCTGGGAAACATTTTCTCCTCCTGCCCAGCCTGACCCTCCCCTGGGGCAGTTTCCAGCCGTTCCCTCTTGTCCTGTCCCTGATCCCCTGGGAGCAGAGCCCAGCCCCAGCCTCTCTGCAACGTCCTGTCAGGAGCTGCAGAGAGGGATGAGGGCTCCCCTCAGCCTCCTCCTCCTCACCCTGAACACTCCCAGCTCCTTCCCTGGCTCCTCACAGGATTGATTCTCCAGCCCTTCCCCAGCCTCGTTGCCCTCCCCTGCCCTCGCTCCAGCACCTCGATATCCCTCTCAGATTGAGGGGGACCCAGGCACATAAAAATACAATTGTATCATCACCACAGCTAACAGCGGTGTCAAGGAGAACTTTGTGGTCTCCTATTCTACGTAAATTAATAGTTCATCTGCACTTCTGGCTGGATTAAAATTAATCATGAGTTTGCATTGAGCAGCCAGAAGAACTGCAGTGAGGGGACAGAAACCATTAAGAAACCAAACAAACCACAAAGTGCTTCATTCTGACTTTCTTCTGAAAGTGACGGCTCTCAAACTTCTCCTTCTGAAAAGATGTCTCATCGGTGGGCTGATTTTGAAGGAATGAAAAAATAAATCAACCCCTCCTCCAGGTCCGCCAACAGAACCCTGCATTTCGTTTTACTGGAAATGAAGCAAACAAAACCAAATTAATCTTCAGAAGCTGAAATACCGGCACGGGTTCCGTGTGTCATGGGGCCTGCAGGCGCAGGTTTTGCAGATGGAGGAGGCAGGTGATTCTTGCACCACAAAGCCATGCAGGTAGCAAACCTGCTTGATGAGCCTTTTTACTCATTTGATGGCTCAGAAATGGTGCAGGTACCATTTAAAGCTGCTCCATTTCCTTTGCTTTACCAGGCTGCTCCTTCAAATTATTTCACTATTTTATATATGCCTGTGGATGATGTACTCCTCTCATTGTACCCATCCTATATTAATCCCTGCATCACAGCCATATAATAAAATGCTTTGTAGTCGTCTGACTCATCATGAAAGTCAATGAAATAATTTTTCCCAAGAATGTATTCCAGGATTCCCTCCTTTCCTCATTCCCTGGCTTCATTTGGGCTCAGTTACTGCCTGCTTTCAAGGCTTTTTTTTTTTTTTTTTTTTTTTTTTTTTTTTTTTTCTTCCCTGATTATTATTTGTCTCTGGGTGTTGACACTGCAACTGGCCGAGCTGGAAGGGGATCCCTCGGGTGGGCTGGGGTGTAGGCTGAGCTCAGGCTAAGGTTCACGATGTTAGGATACTTGTGGGTTTATCTTTCGGACCTTTCAACTTGGAAAGGAAACAAATTTATGTAAAATATTGCAGCTTAGATTTTAAACAAAGAGGATGTGCTGTGCTCTGTGTAAGTAGAATATTTACAGTTATAAGGCAGGATGATATATGCCCCTTACAAATAATAAATAAAGGTTGAGTGTTGGGAATAGGATTCATAAGGCTAAAACTAATAATGTAATAGTCTTTATTGAGGAAAATGAAGCAGTCTTATGACTGGGATGAAATCCCAAAATAAATTTACTGTTTACTAAACCACTGTAGAGTGGTTTAGATGTTGTTATAAAATCATTTTTATCGTCTATGCTGAAGATGTGGGTCAGTAGGGCTGTTCCAGGTTTCCTAGAAAACTTAAACGCAGTCCTAATAGTCACAGAGAAACCCAGACAGCTCAGCAGAGCCACTCACATTTCCAGCGAGGCTGAGGGAAATTCAGATTCCCACAAAACACAGCCAACGATGAAAACGGGAGTCGATGGTCTGACCTGGTATTGCTAAGTCTGAATTCACATCTCCAGCTGTGCCTTAAAATATGTCCCAGCTCCGTCTAAAAGAGCCGGCACATCTGGAGCTGTTAAACGAGGGGCTGCCAGAGGCAGAGTGTGCACCTCTTTTGTAGGCAGAGATATTATTCAGGTTTCCCAGCACGATCCCAGGCTTAGCAGGTCACAGCCTTAAATCCTCACTGGTGAGCCTGGGTACGTGCTCCCAGTTAATAGCAAGGCCTCTAACATAACTGTTTGTATCAGCTTCAGGCACTGACAAATACAATTACCCCTGCCTTGAGGTGTCGTCGTACTTCTGTGATGATGCAAAATGTTTTACTTTCAAACTCAGTGGAAGATACAGAACACGAAATGTATCGTCCTTGGATGAGTCTTCAGAAAAGGAAGAAATAAATATTGAGCTATCTCCAAAGTTTGTGTAGGTTCTTGTTGTAGAATCTATATACTAGGAAGGAATGGAGAAAAAGAACCATGTGGGAAAAGAAGATAACACACGGGGACGTGAATCCAAGGGCTAGCGTCAACCAACCCAACACACAGCAATAAAGGATGCTGCACCTCTGGGGGGAATTAGCGCTTTGTATTTCTAGAATGACGTTGTTCCGCAAGAAAAGGGAAGCCTCAACATTTTCTGCAGGTTAATCCTGGTTTATGACACTGACTTCACTAGAAGTGTATTTCTGGGTTTGGAACATCCCTGCTGCAGAGGACACCTGGAAGAGATGTGCAAAACAACCAGTCTAGATCGCATGCTCAGTGTTGGCAGTATTTAGCAGGCAAGGTGAATGCTTTTGAAATCTCCCAGGGCTGGAGCAGAAGCTGTGGTCCAGCCCCTTATCCTGGGGTTCAGCGTCGTCTCGGCAGCAGATGGAAATGCTGGAGGAGGGATCCCAGGGAGCAAAGCTGCGGTGAGCAGGGTAGGGGTGCGGGATGGGGAGGATGAATGGTAACCCCAGCCCCACTTCTGACAGCTCGGTGTTTATATTTGAGGTGCCCTGCAATTTTACGCAGCTCCACCTTTTGGCTGGGTGGCTCCTCTTGTGCATTAGCAGAGCCCAAACCCACCGCTTGTGGCCACTCAGGAAGCAGTCTCGGTGTTGGAGAATTTATTATTGGCTTGTGTCATTATAGAAGAGTGCAGGAACCCCCAAAATGGAGAATTAAAACCAGCTCCTGTATTAGTTCTAAGACACAAGACAAACGGATGTGAGGAGCAGGAGGGGCACGGACAGGGAATGAGCAATTTAAACACCAGTGTCGTGCTGGTCCTGTGATATTCTTCTCTTTATTTACAAACCCCCTCTCTGTTGAGCTGAAAACGTAGGTTGAGATGCACGCAGAGAGAAAAGCTGATCTGCAAAGGGACAAGTGGGGCATTGTCTGTCCTTAACCCGCTGCTGAGCCCCATCCTCCTGGCTCAGGGATGAGTTATCTGGGGGTCTCATCAGCTGTGGTTACACATAGAACACTGGTTTTATCTAACAGAGCCCCTTTCTTCTGTCTTGCCTCAAAATTACACCCTCTCAGCAAGAGCTTCATTGTGCAAGAAGGAGAAGAAGAAGGAGAAAATACAGTTTCTCTATCTGCCCAGGCTTCCACGTCTGCAGAAATGCAGCCCAAGGATGGCCACGAGGGTGGTGGGACACCGTGGTGGCGGTTCCCACACATGAGCAAAGAGGGGAGGACAGGAGGGCAAAGCTTGCCGGGCACCGGAGGACAGCAGCAGGTTCATGGTGGAAGGGAAACCTCTCATGGGAAAGGTTATCCTTCAGCTGAAGGATAAGGCTGCATGCTGCCAGAACACGGCACCAGCTTCATTTTAGCTGTGGACTCCTTTTGCGATCTTGGGGAGGTCAGGGACTGGCTCAGCTCCTCAATTACTGTAACAGGTTTACTTTAATCTTTAACCTTCCCATCTTATTAAGCTCAAAGTTCATCCCTGTCCTGGTGCTGTGGAAATTCACAGCATTGTTGTGGAGTATACAAGTGGGCTTGAAACAAAATCAGAAGTGAGGATGCAAAGAGCCTGGAAACTCGTGAAGGGAAATTTACACCCTCCCTGAGTTTTGTGGGGATATATCTGTAGGTGGGGGTATGACTTCTGTACTACCTGTATTTCTCTAGCTGAGTCTTTTCCTGGATCTGGAGCCTGGATCAGTGCTTCAGCCAGAGTTTATTTCACTTACAGACACATGTAATATCCAGCAGGAATGTTTCCTTTGGCCTCAGTGTCTGGGCTGGGCATGGCAGGGCAAGAGAGCATCTCCAGCAGCAAGGTTGAATCCTACCTCCCTTACAAAAGCCCAAGTCAACTCTCTGTAGACCCTGATACCTGTTTTGAAAATGCAAAGAGGTGGTTTTTTTTTGTTTTTGTTTTTTTTTTTCCCTCGCTGCACAATGCCAACCTACACAACATGTACAAATGAGAAAGGGATGTGGCAATCCTCCTCCTGCCGATGTTACATTACACAGCCTCGCTGCTAAAAGCATGGCTTAAGCTATTAGCCACCAGGAGAAATCCGATGCCTGTTTTGGAAAGTGTGTTTGTGCGCTAGGATGCCTGGAAAGATTTATGCACAGCGAGAGGATCAACCTGGTGATGGCAGATGCTCAGAGCCCAAGTTTGGGGGGAGGACGAGGATCAGGTATGGCCAGAAACAGCATTAGCACGGCAGGCATGCTTTGCAGTCCTGACCTCTGAGTCCTGCTGCTGTCAGCCAAGAAACTGAGGCCTGGATGCATCAAAAAAAAAAAAGATCTGGACTGCCAGATTCAAGCAAAATAAAGCCAGGCTTTCAGCGGGAGGACAGACGGACACAGAGCAGGTTTACCCTTGGCATGTGTGTGTGGGGTTGTTAGCAGCACAATGCCACAAATCTGCAGTCCTGTGGCAAAACAACAGTCACATTTGCTGTTGCGACATGAAGAGAGGACTTAAAATATCCTGGCTCATGCGTTTTGGTTTTTTTTTTTTTTCCCCTCCCATGGTGCATGCATTCTCCTCTTGCCTTTTTAACATCGTCCCATTATTTTTTCCAGTCTTCCCTTTGGGTGCCTCCTTACAAACCTTCGTGTTCTCTCGAAATCTGCTTTGCACAAAGTGCTTGTGGTATCACCAACTCTGGTATCACCAACTCCACAAATACATGGCTGAGGGTGCTCCACGTGTAGGACAGCCCAGAGACTCGGGTCCAGCAGAGGAAACCCTTTCCTCCACTGATCAAGAGTCCAAAAAAGCAGAGCTAGACCCAGAACATTCTCTTGTTTGTTTGCTTATGTTCCTAGTCCTTGGTTGAGACTCTTTCTCAAGGCCCTTCTGCCTTGTGCATTTAACACAACTGAGCATATCCCAGTGCTTGAATCTCATGTTTTATGTGTTCATAACGTGTGGGTGGTTCACTGGGCTTTCAGACAGGGACCTACACAACTTTTCTTGTGCATAATGCTCCTACAAGTTCCCAGGCAACTCACCCTACCAGGAGTGCCTAGTGCCCCGTGGAGGTAGGTGGCCAATTGATTATGCCTCAGCTGGAGAAATTTGGGAATTTGCTGAAGTCCATTTCCCTCGCTCCTTTGCATGCCTGTGAGCAGATTTCTTCATCATTAAAGTTAGTAGCAGCAGCCAAGGAGCAAAAAGGGGTTTGCAAAGAGTTTCTGAGGTGACAAACAAACGATGGACCCAGTAGGAAGGGCGGAGTAGGGAGAAAAGAGGATGGCAAATATTTTTGGGGCCGCAAGGCTGAGAATACTCATAAAATCTCTGCTTCGATGTGCTAAAGGGGTCTGTCCAAGTGGTCAGGGCAGAGTGCTAAATCCCAGGCCACGGGTGTTTTAGGTAATCATTATTTATTGTTATATTTTGCAACTGAGGGGGGG
>NW_020799113.1:274773-280915 GCF_003259725.1 Athene cunicularia
GGAAAGCAGCTTTATCACTTGCTGGAACTGTGCTATTTCCTCCCTTTAAACCTTTGAGCAATAGAGATAAAAAGTGAGTGTTACTTGTGATACTGGGAGAAAGAATGCAATATTATATCTGTTTCTGTCTGGAAGAGCCCCTATCATCTGGCCTTGCTTTCTCCCCTCTCAGCCCCAGGCATGGAGACACACGCACGCACGCATCTACTTAGGAGGTGAAGGCCACTCATTTTTAACATGCAGTCCTATTTCTTGGCTTTCTTTTTCTGTTGGACAGGTTTCTTCTGAATTGCAAAAGCGGCCAACATTTGGCACAAGCTCTCCTTCCAAATCTCTGGCTAAAAATGGAAACCCATCCGAAAAAAAAAAAAAAAAAAAAAAAAAAAAAAGACAGGCCGGGTGATGCAGCACTTTCCGATTGGTCTCGTTCTGCTAAATTGTTAACTTATGTTGAACGTTTCCCCTCTGCCCCTTGAGTGCTAAGACTCTTCTTCCTTTGGTGGGGCAGTTAAACTGGGGACCCTGTGCGAGAAGATAAAAGCAGATCTGTCTTTTGTGAGGCCAAAGATGCATAGCTAGCATCCCTACTAGGACGCGAGGATTAGGAGAATACGTAGAATTTCCAAATTTAGAGCGGAGGACGAGCTTCCCGTAAACAAAGGCTGCTTTTTAAAATGAGATGCTAAGCAAGATAATGCCAAAAAAAAAAAAAAATTGTTTGCCTTTGTGACTAAATTCTGTTATTTTGCAGCCAACCTTCAAATGGGCTGTTGGTGCAAGTGAACAAACGCTTCCTGTCTGTCCGTCCTCATGGGTGGTCGCGTTTTAAAATGAAATATACAGGCTGACAAATGCCTTTACAAAGGCCAGATTATAAACTGTAAACCTACTGTCAGCTGGGTAGAAAAAAAAAAAAAAATCCAAATGCCTCTTATACCATTTAAAGATTTAGTTTGGCTTCAACACTAAAGCACTTCATCTTGAAGGAGAAAGGAGCTTAGAGTTTATAAATTGTTGTTTGGGCTCTAGTAAGCTCTGGATAAGGGAATCTATCTGCTAGGAAACAAATGACCTTCCCAAAATTTAGGGAGCTCTGGGTATTGTTACGAAGACAAAATGCCTTGGAAAAATGTCCCCAGAATACAAAGGGATTGGAGACCGCTCTGTTACTCTTAACATACAGTTCATACAGCTGCAAAGGGCAAACCTTACAGCTCCAGTCTTTAAAAAAGGGTGGAAAAAAGTTAAACATATCACGCTAATAAAATACAAGCTGTTTAGATTGTCCCCCTCTGTCTAAATCGACTCTAGACTTGCTCTTGCACACAGTTGTTGAATCCAGGCTGAATATCCACATTATCTTGGCCAAAAAAAAAAAAGTCTCAAAATAACCTATTTTCTCCCCACTGGTGATCACCAAAGCAGAGTTTTGTGCCAAACGCAGTGGTTTATGGTAACGCGGTTGCTACGTTCAGCATTTTGAATCCAAACTGGAGGAACAAAGAAACCCCAGAAGCGAGGAAAAGCAACAGGCATTGCACACCCTCGCGTCCACGAAGTGAAATCCTGCAGCTCCTTCACGCATTCCTGCTCACGCAGGTCTCAAGGGGAGCGCCCGCCACGGCGTTTCGAATCCACCCGGAGCTCGCAAAGCTCTAATCCTTTGCTCTGCAAATATCACCCATAGTTTCCTCAGCGGGTTGTGTCTGCAAGCACGCTTCTGCTCTAAGGTAGAAGGAGATGAATGAAGAGATGAGTATCTACATTAAAATGGGCTTTTTTTTTTTTTTTTTTTTTTTTTTTTTTTTTTTTTTTTTTTTTCCTTCCCCACATTCTGCTTTTTTTTTTGTGGGTTTTGAGACGGACCTGAACTGACCCTAGAAGCTGGAGGCAGCAGAATGTAATTTACTCCGCGAATACTCGCTGCGTTCCTCTTCTCCAGCATGCTTTACTGTTGTTTGTCAGGAATAGTGCAGGTCATGCTGCCCTTGCTGGAGGCGAGCAGAAATTTCAGTGGATTTCGCCAAATCCAGGAAGGCTGAGAGGACTGTGTGTGTTGGCTTGGGTGGGAAACAGAAAGGAAAACCACCTCTACCAGGGGCTGTGGGGTTCCCTTTCCATCCCCACCATCTTGTGTCAATCAGCACTACCCTAAGACATCACTTCTCATTCCCTTCCCGCCTTTATTACTGGTGTATTGATTAGCACAACTGTTTGACACTCTTTACTTGAGAAATGACCACCTCCATCTTTCGAGATGCCTACGCTAAATCCTGGAAATCACACTTTTGTTGTGCTTCCCTGGTTTTCGGAGATTTTTCTTCAAACATCACAGTAGTTATCTGACGTGACGTCAACTTCCCAGGGCTCTCGGTGGGTTTGAAAGGGTGTGAGGTAGGAGAGCGTTCAATTTTCTAAGCATGCCTCATGCTTGAGGCTAAAGTGTGTCAGCACCAAATTCCAAAAGACCTTTGGAAATGACGACTGTTTCAGCGCCCATCGGATTGTTTTAATGCTTGACCGTGATTCACGCTGGGACTTGTGCTATCGGCTGCCCCTCCTCTCCTACCCGGAGACCAGACGACAGTCGTGCAGCTGCATCAGATGCTTTTGTTAAAAAGGAACAAAAAGGAAATTACTGGAAAATCTTCACAGCGGATCTCCCTCCGCCCACAGAGTGGTGGGAATAAACATCACAACTTTAGATCTTGGTGAATGCAGATAAATAGAGGCTTAGCTGATAAGTTAATGACATACCAAAACCAGATTGCTCCAGGACTAAAATAATAAGCGGCCAATGAGCAGAATACTGGAATCCTGACAAACCCAGAACATTTTGACGTTGTGTGCTCCCCTCTGCGAAGAGGGAGCTGCTGCAGTTGTGCGCAGCGGGGATGCGGCTGGCAGCATCCAGTTTTTTTTTTTTTTTTTTTTTTTTTTTTGGCTTCTTCACCCAGGCACGTCGGAAAGGCTCCAACTCTCCTCACGTGATTTCTCCAGTATGTGCCCTGCCCTGTGCATCTGCACTGCTGGGTCTTTTGATTCTCCTTAGCTCACGTCTTCAGTGTTGTTATCCTGGGAGATCTCGCATCCTCACGTTCACCCAGAAGATTGTTCGACAGTCCCATGTGTCTTTTTTTTTGGTGTTTCTTCTCTGTGACATCTAATTTATGCAAGTTCCCTTCCTTTTCAAACCCGTTGCCATCTTCCTCACACCTGCTCTCTTTCGCGATTGAAGTACGATGCCTATTTAGTGTTGGGACGAGTATAGTGTCTGACATCCTACACCTCCCTACCAGACCAAGCAATTACTATTCTGCCACAGATTTGTCAGAGCTACTCTTGGGGAAACAGAGGCTTAGAGAACCTCAGGAGTGCACCAAGTCACACAAGCACCTCCAGAGAATCCAGCTCCATCACTGACCATCCTTCTCGGCATGCCTTCCATGCCTAAAAGTGAATGATGAAAGCAGAGAGTTGGGGAAGAACATCTCTAAGAAAATATTTTGCAAATTATTCCTGACCTGACTTTCTCCATGGTGCTCCAATAGATTGAAGCACATGTACAAATCCTCTCTGGGCTCTGCTTTAAACGTGGTACAGTCATCAAGATAGCCAAAGAAATCATCAAAAACTTATCTCGAAGACCAAATTTATTCCTGCGTAGACCATGGCAGAACTTGTGCTCCCTTTCTAAAAAATCTAATTAAGGTTTCATAGCTAAATGTCAGGAAAACTGACCACCAGTCTCACCTGTGAAATGCTGCTTGGTCCTCCTTGCACTCTGGCTGGAGCTCCAGCTCTGTAGGTGAGGATCCAGCTACGCTGGTGAGCAAAACTGCTTCAAACACTGCTGCTGACAAACCAGAGCTGGAAGGTCCTTTTTAATGGAAAGGGGCATAAATGTTAAAGTTTTATTAAAATCCGACAACACTTTCCTGGAATAATTAGTCTACGTTTAGGTTGGGTGAAGTGTGAAGGGAAGATGATCCTAACAGGGGTGACCGGTACGGTGGGTTTTAACGGAGATGCGTTGCTTTAGGGCAACTGTGGGGCAGCATCTGCTTCCTTTGCCTTCGTTAGACTCAAGCGATCACATTCAGGACTGGATGGAGTAACCGAGGTTGTTTCTGTGCCCACAGCACCCTGGATCTGAGGCACAAATGGCTGGTGGGTGCATGGTTGTTGGAATTTCTGGGTTCAGCTCTGTGGCTGGTGGTGGTGGTGGTGTCCGGAGTCCCCCAGTCCTGCTCGTGACAGTCAGATGCTCCCACTGACTGTCCCAGGACACTCCACAGAGGTGGAGGCAGATCCTTTGCTGGTGGAAAATAAATGAAGCAGCGCAAAAGCCAGGCAGCAGCGTGCACCAGCCGAGGGTTGCCAGCATTTCTCCAGGCCCTTCAGAAAGAATCTGTAGAAAGAAAACCAATAAAAAAATGAATGCTCATCCCCAAAACATTCCTCCAACTGCACCCATGACTTTATCTGTTTTCTTTCTGCACAGACTATCCCCCTATTTTTTAATTTTTTTTTTTTTTTTTTTACAAGCTATCAAAGGCTCTTTACGTATAAATATGGGTTGAGACATGGAAATATTTAACATTTCACAGCAGCTTGCTCAAAATCCTGGCCTTCTGCAGCCTGCTTGGGGTTTCTTATCAAGACATTCAGCGCAGGAGGGCTTTGCAAATCAGAGGAGCTGAACTGCCGCAGCGAGCCGAGCGCGGTGGCTTGCTCCAACATCCCACAGGCTGTCACAGACTGGAGGCGCGGGGCAACAAGCCAGAAGCTTATTTCAGTCACCTTTTCAAAAGAGTGGGACTATTGAGAGCAACCAGCTGACGGGCGAGCGTTTGTTTTTCTCTTTCTAAAGGCAGCTTGACACCCGTGGAGGGAAGATGTGAATGCCGAGAGCAGGTTGATGGGGCTGAACAGGAGGAAGCTGTTCACCCCTGATTTATCCATGACTTCAGAGAGCGAAGGGTTGATACCGCCCGGCCGTGAGTGCTCGGCAGTTCACAGGATCGGGCCGCTGAGTAAATGGGGAATTCATCCAGAGATATCTAGGAAATACATAGAATAAGCTGCCAACCCTATTCCTAAAGCCAACAGTTCACTAATTTTAATCAACAGCTGGATATTTTTATAGGGAGTGAAGGGATGGAGGGGTATTATGACAGAAAAAGGGAGGTGGGATTAGACTAATCTAACCCAGGCCAAGTGGGCTCTTCCTGCTCAGCCATGTGTAGTGTCATGACTGTGTGATTTAGACTACTGCGCACTCACCAACACTGATAAGGAGGACAATTATGGTGAATACCCAACTCTTTTGTGTAACCCTCAGCCAGCAGAGCAGGCTGGGTACCGCGGATGTCAGCTGGGGATCATCTCCAGCTCCAAATTAGAGCGGTCCCTATCCCAGGAACAGGGTTGTGTCGGGGAGTGTGCCCCGGAGCTCTTGCGGTGCTGCAGTAAGGGATCCTGGTGCTCATCCTGCTCTCAGATGGAGATCACCCTTACCCCGTCCCTTGCAAAAATTCAAAAAGCCCTTTCTGATGAGCCCTGTCATCACACTGGTAAAACGTGGTGGGTGGCAACATCATTATCCCCCTCTCTGGAGAAGGTTTCTCCATGTTACGACTCCGTTAAGTCCCTCAAGGGCAGTTTCTCCTGCGTTAATTGTCGTGTTTCCCTGTAACTTCTGGTTCTCTCCATGTCCTTCCTCACCTTCCGCTTACTCATAGCCAGACGAGACTCGTGCCAGACTGTCGCTACCTAAATACGACCCAGGGAGCAAGGCAAAATGCACAATGCCACCTCAAGCAGCCCCGGTTCAATCGGATACTCCTTCTAACAGCATGGGAAGAAATATTCAGAGCCAGGTTTTTCCCTTTGTTTTTTTTTTTTTTTTTTTTCTTCCCTTAAACTGGATGTTGCAAGAATTCCCACCACTTGCTAGCAAAAATACTCTTTTCTCCCCAGGGATGCGATCTAATCAGAGGGCTGAATTTCCATAGGTGAGAATCTAATCAGAGGGTGGCCTGGCACAGCTTTTGCTATGAAATATGTCTTATTTAAAAAGAGCAAATGGGAAGGAAAGGAGCCTTGGGGTTCAGAGCTGCCTTTGGGATGCTGTTAATGC
>NW_020799113.1:280965-285809 GCF_003259725.1 Athene cunicularia
ACCCTCTGATTGGTGCATAGCAGCTTTTGTTGTTGTTTATTTGTGTAGCTTTTCATCTTAACGAGGATGTACGGAAACAATTACCACATGGTTCATTCACAATATCAACTCAAGCTTTTCCTGTCTGTGCAGCGATTGGGCTTAGCCACTGAAAATTATCTAGCTTTGCAGAAGTCATGCTTTTTACTTTTTTTTTTTTTTTTTTTTTTTTTTTTTTTTAAATACATATTGTACAAAAGGGTTTATTTTTTCCTGCTAAATAATGTTTGGGATTTGTACCAGGTGGCTGGAAATATCACACTGTTTCTCCTTCTTGGCAGTAGAAAGTCCAAAACGCTTTAAGAAGATGCACATTTTTTAGGAGGGCAGAGAGAGGTCAAGATGCACTGACTAATTCAAGATTTCCTTCGCTGGTTTCCATAACAAATAATCATTTTTTTTTTCTTTATTTAGCTGTACTCACTGGTAGGTTTTCATTTGCATCAAAGCTTTGTTCTGCTCTCATTTGGGCTGCCTCCAGAGACCAAACAACATCACAGACTACTCCCGGCATATCCTCCAGAGAAACGGGCCAAATTCAGAGCTGTGAGTTGGCTTCCACGTGTAAACCCTCGCAATACAAAACCTGGAGCACTGCTTGGGGTGAATCTGAGAGAGGTCTGTGGGCAGTCAATATAGAATTTCACGGGGAAATCCAAGGTGATTTAAAAGTAAAACCAGCTGGGCTTTGTATAATCTAGGTGGATGGGGCAGCCATGTTATTATTAAGTTGATAAGACATTTCATCTTGTTAATCAGAAGTTGGTTGACATTTTACCTCCTTGGGTGACATCCTTCCATACACGTGTCTCTTACCCCAGCCCGCTTTAAAATCCTTATTATACTTTGGGGAATTTCAATCCTAATAACTCAGGAAATGGGTCTTCAAGCTCACCTCTGGAAACCATGGCTAGCTTTTCTGCATGAAATCCTGGCACCGCTGTGCTGTGGAAATGATCGGGGATTTGGCAGCTGCTGGCTTTCCTAGCGGTTGTTTGCCCTTTTCCCGTCCTTGCCGAGAGCTGCCCCGGCCGAACAAGGCGATAAGCAGTTGAAAAATTGTGTTTTGCATGGGAGATCTGCTAGGATTTGACAGCTAACTTCCCTGGAGATACTGGTTTGTGCTGGGTGTGCTCCAGCCGGGGTCGCGGGAGCTTGATGGGACTTTCCAAGAGACCGAGGATATGGGCATGAGACCCAAGGGTGAGGAAAATGTATCTTGGTCTTCATCTGGCCCCAAGTGCCATGGTAAAGGAGATGGCCCAGCTGGTGTGTAAAACATGTAAGAAAAGAGTTACGCTAGAAGAAGATACAGGGGAGAGACAAAATGAGTAGACAAAAAAACAAATTAAAAACCGGGGTTTTAAATTTGACTGCAGGCTGAAGAGGAGATGAGATAATGTCTTGGATAGCCAATATTAAAAGAAATAATAAATGAAAAATCCAGAACTGGAATTAAGTTTCTGCTCCAAGGACCCAACACATTTTGCTGGAGAACTCTTCAATGCAAAACTCATCAACAAACACCACGCTGGGGACGGAGCCACATCCTCTCCCGTTCTGGTGCCATAAGCACCCGGCTGCTCCCTGCTTGGCCTGTGCCTCTCGTTTAAAACCCTTCACGGTCTCTGCTGATCGGTCCCAGCCACTGTCTTATTTTGAGGGCAACTGAGTTGGTACCCGGAGTCCGTTGGGTGACCCCTGAATGTGTACTGGGAGGGGAGAATTCACATTTCCAACCTAGAGATCTCGGTCCTGCCTTCATCTGAGCAAAACTCTGCCTAAGGAATTGCTCCCTGCCCCATCCTTGGTGCTGCCCAAACTGTGATTAGCAACGCGCGCTGCATTTATATTTATCTGATGCGCAGAGACATCTGTTTATCATATGCTTCATGTCTGATAAGCGACTTTTTTCTTCGTCCCAAGGCCCGATTAAAGATTCCGATTAATGTAACTTGCTGGAAGGTCCCGTAACGCAGCTTTTAAATCAATGTCATGTAAACTTTGCTGGGTTAATCCTGCACATCTGAATTCAGCTAAAAACCAACACTGCAAGGTCAGGCTGTACAAATTGATGGATTTTTATTCCTTTAACCTTAGAAGTGTTGCAGAGAGGGTAATAGCAGCAAGACTTGCTCCTTCCAATTGCTTCTTTTTCCTACACAGGAAAAGAACCAGCAGATACTTTTCCTTTTCCTGATACGTGCATATATATATAATATATACATACGTATGATTTTTTTTAAAAAATGAGATGTACTTAAAACCGCAAAACGCTGCAAAAAGTTATTGCTTAGTTTCGTGCGTATCTTATTTTTCATTTTCCCTGTGCATTGATTTGATAAGGGAGAAAAGGATTCTCATAAATCGGTAAGAAAAAAAAAAAAAAAAAAAAAAAAAAAAAAAATCTCTTTAAAGACGTCTCAGCATTTTGTAGCTGAAGAAGGAATGAAGGTTGCAGCAGCAAATTAGCATGAGCTTGCAGAAAAAGTGCTGTGCAATTCATGGACTTTTGTCTTACTTTCAGGGGGAGATTTTTGCGGTATCTCTGTGGTACAAAAGTAACAATCTCTTATCAAAGCTCTTTAGTGCCTTTACATTATCATCAATACACATAAACAAAGGATAAGCAAGCTAATTCTTTGTGTGGATAATTTTCTGCAGGAAAATGCAGCCTGTAAAATGGCTTGTGGCAGAAGATCATCTTTGCCAGCTTTAAGCTAAGGAGTGTATTTTATTGATGGAATTCAGCACTGCAGGCATTCTTGTTTCTTTGTTTGACAATATTTTGTATTTCCTATATCCTATTACTTAGTTTTGTTCAAGCATAAACGTTGGCTAATTGTAAAGGACCTGCTGGAGGCATTTTGGGTTTTGGCTTGGAGTCCTGTGGCTTTATTTTCTCTCCTTAAACCTGAGAACTTTTCTGTAATAATAATTCTGAGCTTATACTAACTAGATCACTTCCCTTGAGCTTTATCCTTTTCTTCTTTCTTTCTTTCTTTCTTTCTTTCTTTCTTTCTTTCTTTCTTTCTTTCTTTCTTTCTTTCTTTCTTTCTTTCTTTCTTTCTTTCTTTCTCTTCTTCTTCTTCTTCTTCTTCTTCTTCTTCTTCTTCTTCTTCTTCTTCTTCTTCTTCTTCTTCTTCTTCTTCCTTTTCTCTCTCTCTCTCTCTCTCTCTTTCTATCTATCAATCCATTCATCTATCTATCTGTCTGTCTGTCTCTCTCTCTCTTATCTTTCTTATCTTTCTTCCATTGTTTAGTATAAAATCTTCAAGCCAGCAGAAATTTTGAGGGAACTCCTCCCACTGAAAAGAGAGCAATGCTGCCTTTGTGCCACTTTGCAACGCGTTTCCAAAGCCAGTGGAAACCAGGAGCTTGGGTCTTGGTCTTTGTTTGAGTGCAGGGCACCACCAGCCTGGTCTGGTAGGACCTACCTTGAATGACAGCAGCCTGCTGAAATCCTACCAGCAAGTTTAACCACTGCTTTGGAAAAAGAGAACACCGTCCAGAAGGTTGTGGTTCCTGCACACAAGGACCTGCCAACTGGATCATCTGTGCTCCTCCAGCCGTGCCTGCATCATTTTCTCACTGGGCCTGCTTCTGCCTGGAGCTTTGTCCGGCCTTTCCCTCCTCCTGAACTTGGCAGTTTCACCTTTTTCCTTTGTCCTTTCAGGCGGTTTATGTACTTCATCCGTACCAAATGAAGAGTGCCAGGATTTTAGCTGGAGCTCCTTCTGCTGGCAGGATGACCCCTTTGCACAGAAAAATTTTTTTTTTTTTTTTTTTTTTTTTTTTTCCTTCTTTCTCTTTACCTTCCCAGCAAAGGGATGACCTTAATAAAAATACATACGCTAATATTAAGATTGGCATGTGTCTGTCACCCTTAGTTTGTTATCACAGTGAGATGTATTTGATCTTGGTGGCTCACTGTAAAGCAGGCTCAATCTTACAGCCATATTTTATCAACTTCAGTCGTTTTGGTATTGAGCCCCATGCTGCGTGTGGAAGTGATGGAGTCCAGAACTGTGAGAAGTCATGCTTTTGAGTTTCTTGCCCATTATTTCAGAATCAACTTTATCTCTCTGCCTCTATTTTGCTGGATGATCATTCCTTCTACCAGATACTTTTGTCAATGACTTCAGCCTGGGCAAGACTTGGAAAGACACAAATTCCTGGCAGTGCAACTTCTTAATATATCTGCCTAGCTATGCTTAGGCACGTCGACATTCCTGAATGTCTTTGGCACCAGTAATGTCTGAGAGGAGACCAGTTCACATCAGCCACCATCCAGCTGCCAGCAATGCTGTAAACTTGTGAGTAGACTGGTAATTTTCCATATTAAATAACCAAAACCCTGTCCCTTAGTTTGGGAAGTGCAGCAGCATCCCTTCCCTCCCAAATCACTGAGCTCAGTTACCTTTGGTTGTGGCTGTCCTGTGGCACTTTAATTCGGGATGAGCCACCATGGGATGCCATTGTGCTGCTGAGTTCATAAAACAGTATTTAAGAGACTTATTAAGTCAAATCTCTCAGTAAAAGTGACTACACAATGAACTTTTCTAAATCGGAACTGGTGCAGGATCCTGACTGATGCACGTGAGTAGTATTCATGCAGGAAAGTGTTCTGTAAACAGCTATTTTTCCTTTAAAATTCTGGGAATATTCCTGTAGTGTTCAGTGGCTTACAAATGGTGTAGGATACTTTTCCTCTCTCTATTCAAGGAATCCTCCTTTCCCTTTCCCTTTCCCTTTCCCTTTCCCTTTCCCTTTCCCTTTCCCTTTCCCTTTCCCTTTCCCCTTCC
>NW_020799113.1:285859-292556 GCF_003259725.1 Athene cunicularia
TCCTTTCCTTTCCTTTCCTTTCCTTTCCTTTCCTTTCCTTTCCTTTCCTTTCCTTTCCTTTCCTTTCCTTTCCTTTCCTTTCCTTTCCTTTCCTTTCCTTTCCTTTCCTTTCCTTTCCTTTCCTTTCCTTTCCTTTCCTTTCCTTTCCTTTCCTTTCCTTTCCTTTCCTTTCCTTTCCTTTCCTTTCCTTTCCTTTCCTTTCCTTTCCTTTCCTTTCCTTTCCTTTCCTTTCCTTTCCTTTCCTTTCCTTTCCTTTCCTTTCCTTTCCTTTCCTTTCCTTTCCTTTCCTTTCCTTTCCTTTCCTTTCCTTTCCTTTCCTTTCCTTTCCTTTCCTTTCCTTTCCTTTCCTTTCCTTTCCTTTCCTTTCCTTTCCTTTCCTTTCCTTTCCTTTCCTTTCCTTTCCTTTCCTTTCCTTTCCTTTCCTTTCCTTTCCTTTCCTTTCCTTTCCTTTCCTTTCCTTTCCTTTCCTTTCCTTTCCTTTCCTTTCCTTTCCTTTCCTTTCCTTTCCTTTCCTTTCCTTTCCTTTCCTTTCCTTTCCTTTCCTTTCCTTTCCTTTCCTTTCCTTTCCTTTCCTTTCCTTTCCTTTCCTTTCCTTTCCTTTCCTTTCCTTTCCTCCCAATAAAATCCCAAAGGACAATAAGAAAAACTATTTTGCAACTTTAAAAAGCACAAACAAATGAACTACTCAAAGCCCTGGATATTTTAGAGTGAAAATAAGGAGCAAGAGTAAGTGAGGCTAAAAGACGGGGAAACCTCCCTATGTACAAGGAATATTTCCATGAGTTCCAGTCTCACAGTTCCAGTGAGATTGTATCTGAGTGACCAGATGTTATTTTCTCTTTGTTCTTCAGAAAAAGAAATAAGTTGCTGGTCCATGGGTCAGACTAGCGTAAATGGGAACACGATCAGAATTTAAAACTTCATAAAAGGAGCTTTTCCCTTTACGGGGTCTGGGGGCCCGTGCTGGCAGCAGGATGCTGCTCCTTGGCCACAGCAACACCACATCCCATGGTGATCCCTTGTCTTGCTTGGAGAGGTGATGCTGTGTGCCTGGCCAACACCGCTGAGTCCACGTCACCAAACAAGTCCCCTCTGCACATCCCTGCACGTTTTCCCATACGTCTCCGCTAATGGACCAGGAAGGACAAAAAGCCAGCTCTGCCTTCTGTCCCGCGAGGAGCTGAGCCTCACCAGCCATTTTTCTCATGCAGCACCAAAATAGCCATTTGCTGGAAATGGCTCTGTGCCATCCTTGACCTAGGCTGCGTTTGAACTGGGCGACCTAGAAGTGAAAACCTCAGTATCACGTTGCCGGTTCCCCCCCAACCATCTGTCCTCCTTCAGTGAGCTTCCTTCAAAAGTCCCCGCACACTTCATAAACATCCCAGCCTTCCTCACCCCTCCAGCTGCCCCCTTCCTCTAGGAGAAACAGCAATTCGAAGGAAATACCACTAATTTTTTATTTATTTATTTATTTTTTTAAAAATTTGTCTTCAAGTGTGTTGAATCCGACATCCGTGATTTGGCAAAAGCGAAAGTTTTTCCTCTGTCCTGCCTTTTAAACCTGTCGGTGAACACGGAGGAGATAGGGATAAAACCCTCTCCTGGTGGAAACGCTGCAGTGCCCAGTAGCAAAACCTCTTCTTGTCTTTGAAGACCAACAATAAAGCAAACTTCCATTTCCTTACCAAAACATCGTCATGTCACAACCCCGCGAGCTCCACCTTCCCTTTCAAGAGGCTAGAAAGTGGAACTTTAGACAAAGAAAAATAGTCTCAGGTGGGTTAGCCATGGATCATTTTGACTATATTTTAAACATTTAAATGTCAATGCTTAGTCATAGACAAGACATGATTCTTATCTAGCTACATGTGGCTTCCAGTATAAAAAATTTTGAACCCGTGCCATTTCCTGTTGGAGAGAGCTTAAACACAGGGGTGACAAGGGCACATCTATTTTGGATCCCTATTTTAAAAGCCTCCAGATATCATAGAAATCAACTGGCACAAACAGAGGACTTTGAATTTCTTTCATGGCGGTGGCAAATTACGTATATCAATGAAACACATACTTAGTGAAGCGGAAGTGAGCACCAGCAATACTTCAATCAGCTTTGGCATATGTATACATTATTCTGTTTGATCTCATAGGGCGCTGGATTTTAGATGATATAATACATTCTGGTTATCTTCCTAGAAGTTGGAGGGACGTAAGGAGATATCCACTTTCACAAGATAAAATTAGCACCTCTTTATTTTTCGGATAAACTTTTTTTTTTTTTTTTTTTTTTTTTTTTTTTCCAGGAAAACGCTGATTAGAGTTACAAAGCATACCAACGGGTATGAGTTTATTCATATTCAACCCCAACTCCTATTTATAATATAAAGGAAATAACATTGGTATTACACAGGGCAACTTGGACAGCCTAGACGTAGAAATAGCGAGCTTATGCTCAGGCAGGTCTCTTCAAAAGCGCCGAAAGCTGTCATTTTCCAAATCAATGGTGGGAAAGTAGAGATTTTGCTTTAAAATGGACAATTGCACCAGAAAAATGGTCAGCCTGCACTGATTCTGTTATTTTACTCTATCTTTTGATGTCATCTTGGAGCTATGAGCTTAAGGTGTCAAATATGAACTTGAATTTTGGACACTACAGACTGGACGCACTTTCTTCTTGTACCCCATCATCTCCATTTAGTTCCCACCTACCACAAGTATCTATAAAATGCTACCCAGAACATCTCCCAAACGTCTTGTTTATGGCTGAATGTAATGTTTTAAAGCAGCCCAGTGAAAAGTTATTTTTGTTAAGTCGAAGCATAGACCTCTTGGTCACGGGAAACGCGTTTCTGGGTAGATCTGTGTGAATAACGGATTGTTTGGTTCACTTGCCGCTCCAAACAATCGGGAGAGAAAAATGGTTTCCGGTGAATTAAGCCTTTTGTACAGCATGGAAGGCCTTAATGGACCTTTGAACTCTTTTTTTTTTTTTTTTTTTTTTTTTTTTTTAAATAAAGAAATACATTGCATTATTTGCAAAGCTTCATTTAATGTCAAAAAGAAAGGTGGTGACCTTCAAAAGTCTTTTGATGGCAAGAACAATTCAGCAAAATCAACACAATTTGTTCAAAACGCTTCGGTCAATTTGAATCACTGTGTTTCATTTTTTTGGGAAAAAAAACCACAGTTGAGGTAATTTTGCTGCTATGTTTATGAAAAAAAAACAGCTCATGGGCTGGTCAGGTTGGACTTCAAGCTAATGATAGACTGATTGATCTCCAGATATAGGTACACACACACATCTTGTTTGGGAACGCGACCATAACATCACTTTTTACTGCACGTTGTCTCAGAGCTGGTGGTTGAAATGAGCAGGGACCCCCCATCTCATACCCTCATTGGGAAGGGTCTTCTCTGCAGCACTGGATTGGAGATTGGCGGAAAACTATTAAAGACGATACAGAGAAATTTATAACAACGTGCGCAGCAACTTTTGTCTCAGCAAATCGCCATCGCATTCGCGTTGCCGTTATGAAATGAAGCCACAAAAGATGTGATCTGTTGAAATACTGTGTGAGGCCTTCGTTATCAGGATATGATTTCTGTGCTGCTTTTCGACGTGAAGCTTTCCAGTTTAATACACGATGACAGAGCAAGATCCTTTTACAGGGAGAGAGCTAGATCGTTTTCAAGACCGAGTGTAGCAACTTCTCAAATGTCTGTTGTTGTCTGTCCTGTTAATTGGCGGTGTGGCTGCAGTTTGTGTGGGCCGGCCATTATAATGTCAATAAATCCAGTGACTGGAAATGAAATTTGATGCAGAATGGGGCTGAGTGGTTTGTTCCTGAGAGTTTGACCATGTGTGCGTTGGTCATGGGATTTCGGTGGACATCACCGAGTACCCTCATAGAGTGTAAAAGCAATTTTTTCTGGAGGAAAAAAGTCTAGGCGGGAGATTTTTAGATGGGATATCCCCAAAGAGTGGCCATTTAATGAGGTTTTCATGGAGAAAAGGCAGCTGCAGAAAGGGATTTTTTTTCTTCACTCACCTCCACGTCCCCGAGTCATTGAGGGCTTCAGCGTTTCCTTGTGGGACACGGACAGGAGGTGATTTTCCTCCTGGCATGAGATCGCAGTGGAAAGAGCCGGTTTTGTGGCGATCTCGGCACACAGAGGTGCTGTCAAGGGAAGCAGAGCGGGCAGAAGAGAAGAAATAAATCAGATGGGGAGAAAACAGCCGCCGCAGCGCTGCGAGGGGGAGGATGCCCTGCAGAGAGCAAAGGGGGGTCGGGGCAGGATGCACAGCGTGGCCGTGGCTCACCCACCACTGGCATTTCACTTTTGAACACAACCAGCAAAAGGGCTTTTTTTCACTCGAAAAGCCCCAATTTTTACATTACCCCTACTGACCCCTAAAAAAAAAAAAAATAGTCCCCCCAAACACCTTCCCTGGGAAAAAAAAAGTCAATTGATAGCAGAGAGCCCAAGCGCTGGGAGAAGCTGGGAGGTAGCAGTGTGTGATGGCAGGCCGGCACGGACAGTTTTTCATGCCGACGCTGGATTATTAATAGCGAGAGCACACCATGCGGTGCTTTTTCCACTCACGCCGACAGCAACAGTTTGTCTTCTGTTGTCCAAATCGCTCAGTTCATAGCAGCCTGAAACCTGCAATTTCCAAAGAAGCCCACGGCAGAAGAGGCTGATGGAATGCTTAAGTCACTTTAATAGCAGGTTATATTAAATAATAATTACCGAACGCATGAGGAAAAGTGAGTTAAAGCTGCCGCGTACTGAGCACAACGAGGTCTTGCAAAATCTGCAGACCTCGTTCCCGCAGAAGTCAAAATGAGGGGAAATAAGAGAAACTTATTGTCTATACGTGAGCGTGGCTATATGTTTGCAGTCGCAGCCTTTGCATCCCCCCCCAAGGAGCTCAGGTTTCACGGGGGGAAGAAGCCGGATCCCTGAGCCGTCCCGGCAAAGAGCCACCATCGCTACAATTAGCTGCAGAAGCCTAATTTGGGGGTTTTCTCATTAACCTGTCATGTCAACCGCTGTATGATAAGATGGTGAAAATTCGGGGGGAGGAGTGGCGGTGGAGGGGTAAAAGTTCATTTTGCAAAGCAAACAAACAGCGAGTCACTTGATTTTACTAATTATCCTACCCTGTGGCTCTTGCAGCCATTATTTTTCCCCCCCCATCAGCGTATGAACTGACAAGATAAGATAGGAGCTGGTATTTTCTAAACTATCCTGGCTGACGGCGTATACAGATAATATGAGGATTCATTTGCAAGAGCGCACAGAAGATTAATTGATTTACTTAATGTTAGAATAATCGCTCATTAGACAAATAACTGCTGGCGTTTGCGGGGAATGGGTGTCACCGTAATGCCCCTCTCCAAGCCGTGTCCTAGAAATAGCTTTTTTTTGGGTGAAGAAGGGCAATTTATTTATAATAAAGGACAAATTATTTATAATAACCCGAAATTATAAACGCACGATTATAAATTCTGGGTCGGATCCACAGCCTAGTGACACCAAAGGGTGGGTAAGAGTCGGCTTGCGCAGTCTGTGGAGTGGACCTTGAATTTATGCATTTTAATGATAGAAAAAATTATGAGCTAACCTCAGTGCACTTCTCAAGTTTCTCAGGAATACTGGTGGGTAAGCCAAAACATCTTGATTTTTGCCAGTGGGACTATCTAGATCATGTCTATCCTATATTCTCTATTTTTGAGGGCAAGGTCTGTTTTTTTTTTTTTTTTTTTTTTTTTTTTTTTTAATGCAAAGCCCTCAAACCTTACCACAGTAGGAAAGTGAGTGTCTTGAATGTGTCTCAGCTCATCTTATAACCGCACTTCCAGACACGGGAAAAAAAGGGCAAATTTAATGATTATATGCGGTTTGCCAAGGACCTTACATTAAATCAGCATATAAACATGAAATACGCACTGCTTTAGAAAGAAAGCTGTCTTTTAATTTTTCATGATGTTACAACTAAATGGAAGCTTGAGCATGTGTTACCTTTTACGAGCTTTTAGAGCATCTTCACTGGGGGAGAGCAATAGGCAGCTCTTGGCAGCCAGCTGCCATTGTTGCCATTAAAGATGTAAAAAAAAAAATCAGAATGTTAACTTCCAATATCGGATTTTAACCCAAAGCCAGTAAAACGTGTTATGTCAGAATACGGCTACATCTATAAAGTGTGTTTCAGCAACATGTTGCAGCTGGTGCTGTGTATTTATAGCTTTAGGAAAAAAAAAAAAAAAAAAGAAAAAAAAAAAAAGAAAACACAACAGCCAACACACACTGGAAAGAGTAGAAAGCATTTTAAACAGTAAATTTGTCAATGTTTTTCCTCGCTGCTGAGTCGGACTATGGGTCGGCACTGGTTTAGATTAGCCATATCCCGTGCAATTTGACAGTAGCGACATGAACCTGCGGCGCGTGGATCTGAAGTAAAGATAGGAGGAAGGAGGAGGAATTCAGGGAATGTTTTTCCTCGGGAACGCTGTGGAAGCGCCGACGGTGGGACCGGGGCGGCGGTGACAGCGTTAACACTTCCCAGAGCCAAGGACCCCAACGCTGGAATGGCATTGCCCACCCTGAAAGTGAGAAGGTAAAGTTTATTTTTTCTATTCTTTTTTTTTTTTTTTTCCTCCCCTTTCTCTCGCTCACTCTCCCATATACAGAA
>NW_020799113.1:292606-315184 GCF_003259725.1 Athene cunicularia
TTTTTTTTTTTTTTAAATCAGCAAAATAACCACTATCGAGCAATCACTCGCTTTCTAGATTTGTTTGCTAACACCAAGCAAAGCTGCCTTGGAAACAGCCATCCAGCATTTACCGTAGAGTGAATCCCAAGCTGTTACGCTTAATGTGATGAACCCTTCAAGGAGGGTAGTTGGAAGAAAACTTTGAAGAACTGCAGCTTCGGTGGTGCTCGCAGATGGTTTTTGTGCCTGCGAGATGCAGCGTGCGCTCGAAAAGCTGCAACTTTTAACTTGCGAGTGGCTGGTGATAAATAGACAGAGATAAATTAATGTTCGTTTCTAGATTTCCTTTCCACTGTCGGCGCTACCCACTGAGAAAGAAGTTCAAATAATCGCTATTTTTATTGCCTTCGTTTTAGCCCGTGCAGGAAAAACTGATAATATTCCACTAATATTCTCTAGAGCAGGGGAAGATGCCTGAGACACTGAGCCATGTGGACTCTGGGTTGCCCGCGATTTCTGGCGTGGATTTGGCGCAGCAGCAGCCACGACGTGGTTTTTTCCCAACAGCTTGTGACACGTTGTTCGTGCTTCTGATGTGTGTGTTCTTCTCATTTCTCATCCCAAGTGTGCGCTGGATTTTTGCACATCGCACGGAGCCCAAATCCAGTTCACGATGTTCTAAGTGCATTGAGAATAAAATTAAATTACTCAAGCGCTGCATTAACAGAAATTATCACAGATAAAGTATCTGAGCTAGTTATCTTGTGGATAAGCGCTGTGGACTTTCATGCAGATTTATCTGGAAAAATGGATCATACTAATTTTCTATTAAAATCCATTCTTTTTGAGAATATTGCTGAAACAATTTTAATAATGATTCACTTGTGATGTAGGTAAAAGGCAGGCGGTGAGAAAACATGCGTAGCATTTACTGGCTCCGCTGAAAGAGAAGTGTTCTGAGTGCTAAAGGATAAGATTGTGCTATTCTAGCAAATGCAAACTGAGCCCCAGAAAATATTTTTCCTTTGGAATAAAAAAAAAACAAAACCCACCAACTTTCGAAGTTACTTTGTACCACCTAATTAAAGATAGTTTTTCTTTCTAAGCCTTCTAGAAACAAAGGCTGGCTTTTGACCTGAAATTAGAAGGCAGCAATAACCCGCCATTAAAAACCTACGCCGAACATACAGCGTGTTAAAAAAATAAATTAAAAGAAAATGGCTTTATTTGCACCATTTCAGCACCCACAGAATACATCCTATCTGGTTCATTTTTGACTTGGTTACATGAAAAGCAAAATACAGTCGCACATATTAATTATTTTAAGTCCAAATATGTGGCATAAATTTTCTGTGTTCTTCAAAAAAAAAAAAGGTGATGATGCAGAATTACAGACGTTTATCCCACGTTTTAGGGTAAAGACTGGCTGCTTTACACCGCAATGGAGAGAGGCGCAGCAAAAGCATGAGCTTTACAATCAGTTCTGCAAGCAAATAGCCTCGCTTATTCTAAAATACGTACTTTGTGAATTTTAGTAATTCAGTCAATCAATTATCTTTTTTTTTTTTTTTTTCCCTGAAAGCCAATAATCCATATCTCGCCAGCAAGTTAAAGAAAAAAAAAAAAAAACCAAACCCAAACCTTCTTCTTGGCACATCTCCTGTAACAAATGTGGAAGGCTTGCTGATGACCACAAATATATTGTAAAAATGTGTAAACCCAAGGCAGTGATATTTTCCAAAAGAACACCTGGAAGGTGTAAATCAAAAATATTGTAAACACGTCAGCTGGGAACATACGACAGGCACACTGGGTTGCTGTGCACCCAGCCCATCGGGCTTTGGAAATCCGAATCGATAAATCAGGGGATGAACCTTAGACTAATAAACAATTCTTTTATGAAAAGGAGATATTCCCTGTCCCTGCAGCCTAACGGTGAACCAACAAAAGATGAATTTGTTACGTTTAGAAAAATACAAGAGGTCATTTCCAATAACGTGATTTTATTTTTTTTTAAATTGCTGCTCAGAGGAACTCTCAAAAATCAAGCTCATCTTGCTTTGTGTTTTGTTGAAATGAGGAGCAAAACTAATAACACCACCAGTAATTCAGCTATTTTCTTAGAAATACTCTTCAGGCATTTATTTCCCCCCTTAAGCTTTTTAATTGCTGATAAAATGCAAAGGTTATATTTTACAGCTACGCTATAAGTTACATCTACATTATATTTTACATTTACATGACCAAAGGCTTGCAACAAAGCAAAAGGGACAGAGGAAGACTTTTGGAGAGCAAATTGCTGAAAAAAAACCCAAAACAAACCCAAACCATTGCAAAGTGAAAAGACTTCGGGACCAGGCTCCTTGTTTTGCTGCGCTGAAAAAAAATTAAAACTGGGTTTTCCTCTTATCTCGGTTGACTGAAAGAAGCCCTATTAAAATACTATCTTCTGGAAAGCGTCATAGAGGCATGAGGTTGGTAAACATTATAAAAACAAGCCCTAATAAAATTTTTATTGCTTTACATTTCTGTACATTTTACAGCCAGCACGGGGAAAAGAAGCGACAGCGATTTCTCTGCCTTGATAGCAGGCAGGAGCTTTTTTTTCCTTGCTTTCTGCTCATCAAAATAAATAAAAACGTTGAAGCCTGTTCGTTTCTCAGGCTTTGGGGGGGAAATTATTTCACGCTCAGAATAAACCAAGGGAAAAGCTAAAGGCTAAATGAACCTCACAGAGCTAATCTGTATGTTATAAACAAGTACCATCCTTTTTGGACGCTATTTTTGCACGTTATAAACCAACGCACTTCATTTTATATCCGTGCGTGTTTTCTGATTTAAAAGAAGTAGGGAAAAACCTGCACATACGCACTCTTTGTACACCTACTTGTTATAATTTTTAAGCCAGTTGGCTGATGAGACCTTTAAAATTGCTCCCCAAAACCCAGGGTAGACGTTTGCTTCCTGAGGAGGTATTTATAGCTTCTGAATGAATCGAGTCATGAACAAAAAAAAAAAAAAAAAAAGGTAATTGTGCTTGCAAGTAAGTATTTAAATATTTACATTTTAAATATATTTGCTGCCAGCTTCTGTTAGCGAGAAGAAAAGTAATTTGGGAAATTACAACCCTTCCTATTTCCCACATTTTTTAAGATAATAAATGCATATCTGAATTTAGCATGCCCCGAAGCTTGGCTGGCCAAAGTCAAAGGCAAAAAGTGAGCTCAGGCTGATTATTGGCTCAAATAAGGGTGCTGCCAGGGAGGGAGGGCTGCTGGGTTCGGACGCGGTGGGGATGGAAAGCCCGAATCGCTCAGGGCAGCTCTTCCCCTACACCGGCCAGCGGCTGTGCTAATTTCTCATGTTATGACCTCAAGCAACAAACCCTCAGGATACAGCTGGTCTGCTCACCCTCCCGCTTGTCCAAGGCGCATGTTGGCAGCACACGGCCTTAGTCATGTTTCCCCGAAACCCACCGGTGGGGTAGCATGAGGGATACGATGTTTGGGGTCACGTAGGTGATGCCGTACCCCGGCCTACGCCCCGTCTGAAGCCACGCTGGAAAGGTCAGGGCACGGGATGTGTTGAAGCATCAGAAGGATGAGTAAGTAGGGGATGTCACGAAGAAATAGGGCAGATGCGTTGCTGGGTCAGGGCATCGTCCTCAGCACCCTTCCTTCTGGAGGTGCTGCGGGTGGCCAGCACCCAGCACCGTCACAGTGAGTGGTTTTAGTCTTGCTTGTTTCTTTTATTTATTATTGTTATAATTCTTCTTATTATTACTACTTTTTTTTTTTTTCTCTTGACTTCCTTGGCATCTATATAGACCGGGTTTTTCTCATGAAAATTTCTGCCTCCTGGTCAGAACAAGGAAAGAGGCTCACTAGGGTCAACCAAGATGCAAAACCAAACAAGTGTTTTGGGTCATTCCTGCCACCAAGGGTTTTCCAGTGACAATCTGTTCCTTCGGGTTTTTCTGCTGTCAAGAAGCCAGAAAAATCTCTTCCAAAACGATACGCTGAGGTGCCCAAGTCACACACCACCGTGTGCTCAGCACAGGCAGATGTGCCCTGTTGGCCACGGGGATGCTCTGTGACCCGACACACCAACTGCGTGCTCATCCTAGGGCGACAACTGAATTTTGAAGTGGTTTTGGTAAACTCTGACTGCCCACAGGATTTAAATACAGGTCTGTAGGAGCTAAACCTTGCTTAGGTCATTGTTCATAGCCTTGAACTTCATCAGGTCGCACCTCTCTGAGACGTGGGACTGATGTCTGCTGGGACCCCTCCACGTGATCGAGTAGCACCGGGGGATAAATGTTTGTGAAGCCTTCAGTGGGAACTGAAGGGATTAATACTAGTAATCAAAACTGGTGAAAGCAGATGCTGTTTTCTATTAGCCAGGGAAAGCTTTTCGTCCATAATCACCCATCCCATTCAGCCTGCTGGGTTTCTGCTGGTGGCCAGAGGGGACATTTCCATAGACCAACAGGCTCTGGTTTGTCCTTTCTTCTCAGTTCATCTTTCCTCCAGGCTCTGCTCCTTCTGCAATCCAGCCTTACAGGACAGGCGTTGGCCTCTCCCTTGGCCTTGGGGTGCTCGCTGTATTGCTGCAACCAAAATTCAGGCTGACCAAATAATCTCGATGACACAGTTTGTGGTCACAAATGCTTTATCACCTTCCTCATATGACGTAGGGGAAAAAAAACCCAACAACCCTCTACAACGGCGTCAGTCGTTGTTGATTTAATTAGTAAATACGTTCAGCTAATGCTCACCAGGGCAAATTGTCCCTTCTTAAGCCTGTGCAAATAGCATAAGGATGCAAACACCAGAAAACCGTGCAAGTGCGTGGTTCCTTTTGACATCGTTTCCTTCTATAATCCAGTCGTTTTACTGGGTTAAGCCTTTGCATTGTTTAATAGGTGTTGTTGTGTTTTTTATCCTCAGGCTGATTATGCCACCAGCTTGGGAAGGTAAGAGCTGAGATCTCAGTAACCAGCTTTTGCTTCCCTTCACAGTCACCAAATGATCCTTGCCTCAACTCACAGAGGTTTATTTTGGTAAAACTTGGCCCTGTTAAAATCAGTGGCCACTTTCCCACCGACTTCAGTCAGGCTGGGATTTCACTCTCCCTGCTTTACCTTTCCATCGTTGCCTGCCGTGTGAAAAGCTTTTGTTGGGAGCTTACCAAAGCAAGAAAATCAGACGGACTCTGGAAATACTATTGTTTACTTTAAAGCACATTTTGTTTCCATTTCGCTATAAATATAGATGAAGTGAAAATCTGCTGTTGTGTAGGGCCTGTCACTTCAACAGCGGTTCAGCAGAATTTCTCATGTGGTCTCTCCAGCCCGTGGAAAAATCATTCTGGGATGCTGGGCACAACGCTGCAAGGCAATACAAACGGGAGCTTAAAGTTACTCTTCCTTGGACAAATAAATAAATAAATAAATAAATAAATAAATAAAATAAATAAAATTAAAATCTCACCTCTTCTTCAAAGCAGGCTGAGAACGAATCTTGCAGAGGGGAAAAACAGCAGCAAAAAAAAAAAACCCAGAGAGATGACACAGACCTGTATTTTCAGCAACATTCATTTAATTACAGTGCAGGTTCACATTTAGGTATTCACTCTGGTGTAAGAGCTTGGACTGGAAGTGTTTTTCTTAATTAGTATTTAAATAAGCTGAAAACACAGAAGATGAGTAGGAAAAGCAGACCACTAAGAAAGCAAAAATGGAAAATAGGTGTAAGCTCCTTGCGCTCGACTTGCTGGAAGGCTTTTGTAATCTCTTCAGCTCTTGCTCATTCAAATTAAAATGTACCTGATCCTTGGACGGGTGGAACAAACCAAGTGCTGCCCTCAGCAGCAGCGCTGGCACGTGTGGGACAAGGCCCCGGTTGAAGGGTTGGAAGAGCCATGGCAGAGTCCTGGGAGGGGTAACAGGTGGCTTTAACCCACTTTTGCACCCCCCGGCCCCTGTTTTGCAGCTCCGTGTTGCAGCCTCTGCTCCTGAGACCCGTGGGGGCGTTGGGGTAAGAGGTGATTGTTCCACCCCACATCTCCTGGCAGCTCCCCGACGTCTCAAAAACTGTTATTCCCAGGACACTATTTTGGAAGGGAGATTACTTTTCACAGCCAAATCCTGCCTTACTGCCCAAGATCTGGAATGGAGGGGTACGTACGCTCTCAATGTGCTATGGAAACCTGCCCTAGGCTGGAGTATTTTCTTCTGATTTTAAAGGAAAGCCTCAACTTCATGATGGAAATTCAAAACGCATAAAGAACCATATGAACCCCTTGGTTTAGGGTTTTCAACAGAAAGTCATGGTGGTTTAAAACCAGCATCAGTGTGAGGAGACCTTGTCCTGTTACAGGCACTTTCTCCTTGCTGCAGATGTAGAAACACCGTGCTGAAAGGCACATACTCTAGGCTCTGTAGACATTCATATGAAAAGTTATTGTTTACAGATCTGTCAGAGATTTAGCTTTGATGATGTAACGTTGGCAAATGTCATATGTAACTTCCCTGACACTGTTTTTCTAACAAATGGCTAAAAAAAAAAAAAAAAAAAAAAAAAAAAAGAGTTTGAAAGGACCCTGAACCTTAAAGCCACTCGAGTTTTGTTCAACATCTACCAGATTCAATTTGATAAAAATATCTGACCTCACACTATAAAACCTGGCTCCTGGAGAGTGCTGTTACTACCCTGGTGCTATCACTTACAGGAAAAAAAAAAAAAAAGCCCTTTTATTAAATATTGTGCAACACTGATGAAAACTAAAGTTAGAAATGAACTCTGCTGTATTTCTAGGACAGCTGAGGGTCTCAAGATGAGCAGGTCTGGCAAGCTAACACATTCGGCTTTTTAGGAAGATCTCAGGTATCGCAAACGGTGGTTCAGCGGGAAGAAAAAATATCTGCTAAAGAATGGAGAGACACTTTCAAATGGCAGAGGGAGGAATTTAGCCCTGACTGGGTGTCTGGGGGAGGTCAATTCCCCCCATGGAACATGAGCTGAAAAAACGGGGGGAAGTTAGGGGAAAAGGGAGCAGAGAAGGAGCCAGGAGAGCAGGAAGGGAAACAACCCCCAAAATGTGACCAGGAGGCTCGCTCTTAGGGTTTAGCATCTCTCATTTTAGAAACAGAGGCAGGCAAATGGGGAAGACACTCCGTCTCCAGCCTGCAAAATACCTCCCACTGTTCCCCATCTGGTATCAATATTTCCCTCCGTGTTTTAGGAGCTGCCTTGGGAGATGCCACAACCCATCTGCTTCCAGTGGTGGTGGTGGGGGAAGGCAGGGGGATGGTGCAGGTAAATTTCAGCACCTACTCTGTCACCTTTTTGCTGGGACGACATGCCACGGCTGTCACTTCATCATGAGTCACTGCTGGAAAACGATCCAAGGGCTTGCCACAGCCAGGAGTGGGTGAGGAGAGGCAAAGATGGGAAGAAAAAAAAAAAAAAAAGGGGGTACAAAATTCATTAAAGATGTGTGTCATTAATTAAGGGCACAGGGGATGAGTGTCTTTCACAACTTTACGAGGTTGCCTGCTGGAGTTTGGCAAAGCGGGACCAGGCTTGCGGTGGAGGGAAACTCTCTCCAACAGCAACACTGCCCACAGAATGCAAACCAAGGCTGGGAGAAATTCTTTGGTTTTGACCATCCGAGGCCTGTAAATGAACTGTCAACTTCCAAACAGGCATTAATTTAGCCCGCAAAAAAAAAAACCCTTGTGCTGAGCAACTGAGGAAGAGCAGGCAGACACCTTGGAGGCTGCTTTTCAACACGCCAGGTCGGTGGGGTCTGAAAAGTGGTGCCTGCAAGGGATGGCGCCTCTCCACCAGCATCCAAAGCAGCCCATACGATGGGGCAATTTTGGGGAGGAACACGTAAATCAGAGCATGCCAGGTGGAGATGCTGGGGGCTCTTCAATTTTAATTTGTGTGGTCAGAGAGGCTCAGGCTTGGTTCATGAAGAACAGGGCTCAGATTTCTCTGTAGAGAGAAATTCAAGATCTTGTTTGCGTTTCTTCTTTTTTTTTTTTTTTCTTGGATATGGGGAAAAAAATCACCCTCCTAAAAGTTTCTAGGGGCTTCTTTGGACCTGGCCACTACCAGGGAACTCGGCACAAAGCTGAAGTGCTGCGGATGGGAGCAGAAGGGTGGTCCCTGCATCCAGCCTCTCCCTTCTACCTGCAATAGGGAGACTCTCATCAAACTCCCGTTTCTCTCTCAAACAAGAAAGGTTCCCTGGACATTGTCCAGAGCTGAACTCACTTGGCTCTGACAAAAATCCCAGTCTGGGCTCCAATTTTATTTACCAGTAAAGCTTGCTATCCTTAAAAAGCACATTACATTTGATTTCTGGCCAAACATCCAATTATATATTTATTTTTTTTAATTGTCATTATTTGCTCCAGCTCATCACTCCCAACAAACAGGAAATCCATTATTCATAGCAAAGGAATAGTGAGATGCAAACACACGTCTCTGTGGCTGTGTCAGCTGTGCGTTGCAGGGTGGAAAAGGGCTCCTCTCCCTTGCTGAGCATCACTGCCTTTGGTCCGAGAGATGTTCGTAATTAGTGTCCTGCCCTGTAATGATCTCAGTGGTAAAACAGCTCTCTCGAAAGGATTTTCGGTAATGCGGATCTAACTGATTTTAATGGGATGGGATAAATGAAGGGAGAAGGAAAATGGTAGAAAGTGTCACTACTGCTTTTAGGACCGGTCTCTGGAAATGCAAAGTATCTTGGCTTTATCTCTTAAAAAATTGTAGAATTCCACTCTTTTCAGGTTTGAAGTGTTCAGCACCCCAGGAGAGGATAAACCTGTGTGTTGCTGGGAAATGATGCAAGCATCTTTCTTCCCTTGTGTTGCAATAAGCTCATTACTCTGACATGGCAGGGGCCGCTCCAGGGGCATCACACCCAATGCACCCCAAGTGGCTAAAGCTTGAGTATTTTCCTTCCCCCTTCTGCTGCCCCCTAAACTGTTCAAGAGGAAACAAAATAATCCTGGATAAAGACGTATTTCACTACTGCTTGAAATGAAGGTTGGCTCCATTGGTGGAGTCCAGCAGGCTCTGGGTGGAAGCCTGTGGGAGGGTTGGTGTTAGATGTTGCACAGAGCTGGGCGCTTCTGCTACAGACTCAGAGCAGCAAAATAAACACAGCAAGTCCCCTATGAATAATGAATATCCAGCACCGGAGTCCAGACTCATCCTCATGCTTGGGAGGATGCACGAATGTGTGGTGATTTGTCATGTTTATTGGTGACTGGTGGTCTTTTGACTCACCCATCGTTGGAAGAAGAAGGTGACATAATCCATCCGAGAATTTACCTTGGATGTTGCTACCCATGCCACAGGACATCCTCAAGTGGTGCTGATGGGGAAAGGGAAAACAGGGAGAAACAATGGCAACTCTGAAACACAGGGGGAGCCTCTCCCAGAATGCTGGGTGTCCCCTGAGCAGTGTTTTCTTTCAACTTTCTATGCTTCCAAAGGAGAGTTTCTCCATGAGGAGTGTTTAACCACTGTTTTCCTGGTACTCTGGTGAAGATGCTGGCATTAAAAGGAGAAAAGCAAGTTTCTTCTCTCTGCAATTGGCCTTTTAGTGGTGAGATAATGCTCTTCCCAAAAGTGCGTGTTCACTGCTGATGGGCCATGGCCAAAAGCAGCCTCCCCACTCCTTCTGGAGGTGACAACAATGCACATGTGTGTCATTTCCTGATCTCTGTGGAAATGGCAGGATTGATATTCACGGCTGAAAAAAAAAAAACCCAACAACCAACCCCGCTTTGGAAAATCAACACCCACCCCCCTCAAAGACTCCACCTTCCAGATTGCTTCACTTCTATGTCAAGTGCCTCCGTGCATCTTGCTCTCCACTGCCAAGGCTGTGTCCTTCCCTCAGATGACTCAGTCCCACGTCGTCCAGCTGGTCCCCGTGGGAGGAGATGGGAGCCAGCACGGCGGCAGGTCAGGGATGTCTCACAGCCCCTGATGCCCACCTCCTGCACTCAGCATCTCACTGGGGATCTCCAGGGAATTGTTTCTAGTGCGACACCAACATTTTAACCTAAAAAAAAAAAAAAAAAAAAAAAAGTCCCTAAATTATCAAAATATATCCAGGCAGGGCTGTATACCCCGGACACACCGTGCAGATGGGCGCATCCGTTAGAGCCACCCTGCATCCAAAATCACCCCGAGGCTCTGTGCTCCTGGACCTTCTTCAAATGTGCACTCAGTCATCTGCCTCACCACGGCAAAATGTTTGGGCTGTTGAAGAGAAGGGGAAGTTGCCTCTAGTTGTCCATTTTGCTACTAGAAGTTTTCGGGGAAAATGAGTACTTTCATGTAATTATTTTGTGGGGCATTGCACTCCTGGAAATGCTCCACGCAGTAGGAGCCTGAATCTCTTCCAGTCGTTCTATCTTGTATCGCTGAGTTTTGGCAAAACACAGAACAAATGAGTGGCAAGAGTCAGATAAACAAGCTTAAGGTAAACATTATCTGCATGTATATCCTGATTTATAATGGACGTGCATCAGTTAAAAATTTACTTGAATTTACCACAGTGTTTTAAGTAATGTTATTAAGAATGTAACTTCTTAGGAAAACTCAGTCTGTTTTTAGCCCAGACATGCAATTAGGGGAATTAGTAATACGATACGTCATCTTGAAGAACACACAGATACAGTGGTCAGAAACCTCATGCAACCCTCTGGAAGGAAATCTTGCTCGCAGCGTATGTGAATGCTCTCTTACAAGCCTCCTAATTCTCACCAAGAAATAATTTGACCTCTGAGCCTGCGCACTGCCCGTTCTGAGTGCTCTGAGGATCAGGCCATGGGCTTAGTGTCCTCCTTTTCGGGGGAGAAAAGGGGCAATGAAAGGGTCTTCAAAATATTTACGCACAGTGAGGCATGAGGAATCTGCAGTGGCGGCGGGTGGAAAGAAGTAGACCCTGTAATTCACAGCTGTCTCCTCGAAGGCATGCAGGTGAGATCAGGGTTTGGTTCATGCTCCTTGCGTGGATATTTTTTCGGTGGTTTAGTCTGAGATAGAACTTACAGGAAAGTCCGGTGTGAGCTTTTGGACAGGGTTTGGAGGCGCATGCTATAGGGCTGGCTTTGGAGAGCAGCACCATGATTTTGAAATGTTCCTGCACCAGAAGCATAAATCAAACATCACCCGAGTGCCTAAACTCTACAGCAAACTCCTCTTTTTGGGCCTAAGAGAAAGAGTAAAAGTTAGGGGGGGACAGGTCAGGGCAAAGAGAGCATTAACGCTCGTATAGCTGCTGCCACCACCACGCGTGGTCTTGCATCGTCTCCCAAAACTGTGGCTCTGCAGTTCCTCGACCCTACCCCACCACCATGAGGGCCCTGTCTACTCCTGGGACCATCGAAAATTCCAGAAAAAAAAAAAAAAAAAAAATCTCTCCATCCCTGCTTCCTTCCACGAGTTCCAGAAACTCCGGATGAATTTCACAAATTTAGGACACTTTTGGCTAGTTTGCCTCAGACGGAGTCCAAATTTTTGGTTGCTGAACCAAGCCTTTGAGACAAGTCACTGAGGTTTCTGTATCACTAGCAACAATCTTTGCTCTTGATTTTGTTTTGCTTTAGGCCTGCAGCGCTACTAAACGATGACCTGATCCTGCTGTGTGGACATATGTGAGGACAGCTGAGAGGATTGGGGCCTTTTCAGTAATAGCTGCAAATGATAGAGGATCCGGCAAAAGCGCTGGAAAATATGAAAAGGCCAACGAAGCAGGGAAAAAGAGTGATCCAAAAATTTTGGGGGTTTTTTTTGGTTTTTTTTTGTTTGTTTTTTTTTCTTCCCCAAAGAAATAATGCATTATCTGGAGATCCCACTTTATAGTTTGGAATTTGTTTTTTGTGTTAGTTGCTTTCAGTGACCTACTCCGAATAAAGAGCAACCGCAGAAATCGTACACCAAAGCAACAGCAGTGGGTGGCAAATTTCTGCGTTACCACAAATATCCTTCCATACTTGACAGTCCAGATTGAAAACATTTTTTTTTTGTTGTTGTTGTTTGTGGATCTCATCTTCAGTCAGCCTCAACAAGGGGAAGAAATGATCGGCTTGTTGGTTTCTTGACCCCCTAAAACTGCTTTCTGCTTCTTCCCCAAGACCGTTCACGACCCATTGAATAGCCCAGGGCTGCTCTGGCCCATGGGGATGGTTCTGATCCCTCTCTATGAGCCAAGGGTCAGATCTGCAAACACTATCGGTTATCTTGTGTGGAATTTCCACAGAACTGGGGGTTCAAAAGCAAACATGGGTTTCTCACCCATGTTCCTCACTAGGACTTGCCTAGAGTGGGAGAAGTACAAAGTCACTGCTTTTTTTTTTAAACTTCAAGTTCTCGGCTGAAGATATCTCAGCCAGGGAGATGTTTCTACCCAAGGAGGAGAATCCATATCCCCCCCAAAACGAGTATTTGTACCTCAAATCATGCCCAGCCCCATTGGTTTAGTACATACACACATCTCTGCAGCTGGGGTCTTGCACCATGAACTGTGTCAGGGAAGACTCTTGCCAGACATTCATGCAACACGTAACACGCTTGAGTCCCGATTCATGCTGGGCTTTTTGCAATGCAGAAAAACACCACCCTTCCCCACACGTGACACGGCCCCAGTTGAAGACCTGCTGGGTCTGGTGTCAGCCCACAACATCTCATTTTTACTACCAGACTCCCGTGTAATGGAAAGCATCACCCACTTCCATTCGCAGACGCGCTTCTGCACAACGTCAAGGCTCGACCTTGAAAAGGTTGTTGCTGCAGAATAATAAAGCCACTGAAAGCCAAAGTTTATGACACGAGCTGCAGTCCAGCCCTGCTTCCATGCCCCGTTGTGTGCAACTCAAGTGCACTTTAACCGACTGCAAACTTTGGATGTTAGCACACAGCGAACGTGATCTGAGACTAAAGCAGAGCTGCTCGGCGAAGGCCAAGCGTACATGACTGAAAGGGAAATAACTTCACAGAGCATTAGGCTGTTGCTTAACTTGGGATTTTTCTGGTTTTTTTTTTTTTTTTTTTTTTTTCATTTGCACATTTCCCTTGATTTGGAAAGGCTAATTTTTCCTGGCTTCTCTTTGAGGGTTTGATGTTGAGTTCAAAATTGAATCTGGGCAGTTAAAAATGTAATGGGATACGTGCTGTCCTCAGCTCTTCCCTCGCAGGCTCTCCTGCATTCGCTGGAGTTTATGGTGAGAACAGTTTTCAGCTCAACAACAACTCTCTGCAGTCATTTATGCACATAATTTCAAAGCCCAGCTCTGCAGCTGCTGTAATTCCTCATCCTTAGCAAAATTCTGGATTTACCCAGCTCTCAGGTGGTCGCCTTGTAGTTATTACTTTTTTGGATGATAGGCAGCCAAGTCCAGCACAATCATTTATTTTTTCAGGGGATGTGATACCTTCGTGGCCCCACAACTGAGAGGGAAGCATGGTCTCTCTCCAAAGCACTAAAGCTTTACCACTATAACATCCCTGGTTGTTTTAATAATTATTCTTGACATGAGGAAATAGCCACAAATGTGATTCATTGCCCTCCGTAGCAAGGAAAAGGATGAAATTATCAGGGTTAGGGGAAGATTTTTTTCACCAACCAATGGAATAACTCGATTTTGCTGTCTCAAATAACTAGAAACGCTCCTCGGCTCATGGAAGTGCTGTGAATTGTCTTTAGGAAAGCATCTCCATCTTTTTTTTACTGTGAGAACAGAAAAATCCATTAAATCAGGAGTCTACCGGCACGTCCCATCCTCTTCTTTTTGCCTGTTTCTCCTCCCATTTTGGATCAGTGCAGGGCCAAGAAGCGAGTCCCGTGACGCTTGGGATGTGATGTCTCCATCTCCAAAAAGGCACCTTGGAAACCACCATGGGAAAAGCCATGGGAGCTTTGTGGAAGGCTCCAGCATCAACCACCTGATTTTTGAGGGCTGGCAGCTCCTGTTAAGGGCAGAAAACAACCCAAACAGCCTCAGGCATCTTCTCCTTGTTCCCATGTCACAGGGCCAAGTTGGGATGCTCTGCTTCCCCCGCACCCCAGGGGACAGCCGGGACGGCGCGGTCCCCTCTCACCATCGGTCGTCATCGGTGGGCGACAACACCCTGTTTTGACAGAGGTGCAGAAGAGCTTTGTGAATTCGCCTGCCAGTTCAGCCCTTTTTGCTGTTGTTTTCCATGAGAACACGATATGTTTATCTAGCTTTGATTTTTTTTTTTTTTCTTTGTAGCTGAATTAACTGATTATTACTTTCATCTGGTTTTCTCTGAAGGGTCAGATGAAGCCCAAATAATAAGATTGGATGTGAGTGTGTGTATGTATTTATAATTAATAGGTTGCATACTGAAAGATGTGGGGTCCCAAAAGAACGTGTAAAGAGAAAATACTCTAAAACTAGTCTTTATTTTGGTTCAACCTCAACAATTTCCTGCAAAGTATAAGCGGTGATATAATACGGGGCAGATCAAACCAAACTCTAATTCTCTTCTGCTTCTCATGCCAAATGTCATCCCCTTAAGATGTGCTTTTCTCCATCTGGCGATTTTGGCTTCTCTATGTTCCCTGTAAGTCTTTGGATCTTTTGCTAAAATGTTTGTGATATGACTCAGAATAACAAACAAAACATGCAGGACCTTCATTCAGTCGAGCACAATACTGGCAATAAATGGAGCTGGCTCGACCAGAGGATTTTATAGGGACCCCACTAAAACCCAAAGGAGAGAAATAAATCAGCAACTGATGCTTCACTTGTTTTTTTGGGGTTGTTTTTGTTGTTTTGTTTTGTTTTGTGTTTTTTTCAGAAAAATCAGAACTGTTTTTCAGCAAAGCTAGAACTTTTCCATGTTTTCACCAAAACAAACAGAAAGCAGGTGCGTGCTGAAAGAATTTTGGCCAGGAAAGCAGAGAGAAGTGCACATGAGTTTTCCTGTGAGCGTTCACAGTTAACGGGTTCGATTCTGCTTTTAGCCATGTCAATGCAAGTTTTGCCATTCCCTTCAAAGGAAGCAGGCGCGGACACCTACGGAGTCACGGTATTCCCCAGGGAAGTGAGCGCGAGACGTGCAAAGATGGTTCTCTGGTGGTCTGTGTATTTTAAGGGTTGTCACAATCCCATCCAAATCCTCTGTGGGGCAAAACATTGCTCTGCTCACTGAAATTTTGCTCCAAAAAGGAGAGCTTTTCCTTGCATTAAAATACGGATTTCTGGGGAACAGAAAGAAAATGCAGTCTGATTTTCCAGCAGTACTCAGTCACCTTTCTGGCAGGAGTTTGGTTTTTTTTTGCTTTTGATTCAATGCTTGGTTTAACTGCAGTTGTAGAAGGTGGTTATGTTCAAAGCCATCTGATTTTTTCCGTGGTTTTGCAGCTTCCTCCTGGGAATGTCTTCCTTTGTCCTGTAAGAGTCCATTTCCTACCATTTTCTATACAAGCCCAGAGCATCACCGTCATTGCCATGACCACCTAAGGATGCAGGCCTGAAACTAGAGGCAGTATTTTTATTTTTTTATTTCCGAGAAACAACCACAGACATGTGAGAAGAGCTGT
Source organism: Athene cunicularia (assembly GCF_003259725.1). NCBI lineage: Eukaryota > Metazoa > Chordata > Aves > Strigiformes > Strigidae > Athene > Athene cunicularia. The sequence continues at coordinate 308,195 of NW_020799113.1, forward strand.
TAGCAGGCAGAGCACAGCCCCTTGGTGATGGACGGCGAGGGCAGGCACGCTGCGGAGCCTCTGCTTTGTGCAATCCCCTCCGTGGTCCTCTTCAGAGCACCTACGAGCTGTCGAGGGATGTCTGAGCCAACACGTCTTAATGCACAGAAATCCAGAGTGTTTAAAGCCTCCTGTATCCATGACCATAAAAGTACAGCAATTCCAGGAGCGTGGATGCCTTATACATGTGCATTGCCGGGGAGAGGTTGCCCATTTGGCACTTGGCAGCCGATGCCTGACAAGGGCAGTAAAACCCATTTGTCACAGAGAAGTATATTTAATCTCTGTTTATAGAAATCCTAATGCCTTCCCTCAAGTGAACGGGTTTTTCTGCCACAGACCTGGTCTGCTCAAAGGGAGAGCCAAGACCAAGGGCAGAGATTGAATAAAACTGGCAAACGCTGCCGTCGAAAGTGGGGACATCAGGGGTCAGGGAGCTCTGCAGAAATCCCCCTCCAAAACACGGCCTCCCGAAGAAGACTGCGGCTTCCTGCAAGCAAAAGGACAACTGCCCTTTCCTGTCTCAATCGTGTCCTCATGACGTGGCCATCCCTTCGGGAGGGTCACATTTTTAATGTCCATCCCACGAGGAATCCCTTCCTCTCTGCGGAAGAGGCAGGAGAAGACCTGGCTTCTGGCCCTCACAGTCTTTGGGAAAAAAAAAAAAAGAGTGAAAAGAGCGTAGCTGAAATGCTCTGAGAGCAGAAAACAACAGCGCTTTCCACTTCCCCTGTATGGGATTTATTAAAGAAAGCCTTGGGATGTGAGGAAGGAAGAGCAGCTGGGTTTCAGTGCTTTTGAAGGCTTTATTTACCTGAAGGCTTGGAAAATAGCTCCACACCATGCATGATCTCAGCCATGTAATGAGTTGCAGAAGAGCTGGCTTGCCCAGGTGAACATGGGATTGTGCATCCATCACGTGCAGCGCAGACCTCTGTGCTCAAGCACGAGCCCTTCCCAGGGGCTGCCACCACGGAGGGCAGCTGGGACACCTCCCAGATTCCCTATGTGCCATCCATATTTTACTTTTTATCTGTTGCTCAGGAACTGGGATTGTCTGGGTGAAGGCACCTACAGCCTTCAAGCAGAAACCTAATAAACCGCGGACAAGCCATAAATTGAGATCAATTTTATCGTCGCTGACATCCAGACAGGTTCTGGAGTGCCCTTGCGTAACCCAATACCCCCCTTCCAGACCTATTTCCCCCTTCTCACCTTTATAACTTGTATTGTTTACCGTAATTGGATTATTGATAATCCTAGAGTTTAACCATGTCTCCGTAAAGGCTAATATATCAGGTGCGTAAGAGTTTACACGGGACAGCTAAACCATCCCGTTTGCCCATAAACTCCTGCTATAAATACGACCAACTTCTAAACACAACGAAACCCAACCAGATTTTCAAGCCATGACTTTCAAGCCCGCGGGTAGATGCAGATGGTCGGTGGTGCTGGGGGTGAAGCGTAAGATCCCAGATTGGCCAGACAAGGAGCAGAAACACCAAAATACGGTTCAGATGTGAGGAGCTGACTCACTGCTGTCCTGGGGAGCGAGATGAGGGCTGCACTTAACAGCACTGAAACCTTGCCGGGCTGTATGTTACAGCCCTGAATACTTCTTTCCTCCCCGGCAAGTTTATAGACAGGCAATTATTTACTGGGCTTGATTGCTCTTGCTTTAGGCAGATTTATTGCACTTCACTCCTGGTGGATGTGAGCTCTTTTCCTGCGGAGAAATCAAAGAAAAGGAAAGCGAATCTCCAAGGCGGCCCCATCGGAAAAGCAGGCTGCAATGAGGTTTGCTCATGAGCCACTGTGCGATGGCTGTTGCCTCTTTAGCTCTCTCCCTGGTTGTGTCTGATGGGACTGGAAGGGCTCCAGGGCAAGGGCTGCCTGGTGGTGGCATTACAGACTGAGCAGGGATGCTGCTACGAGTTACTGCAGAGAGGAGAAGCAAAGAATTGTGTCGGGTGTTTTGGGTCGGGGTTGCTGCTCGGAGGGTCACAGGCTCGTCCCGCCTGGTCTGCATCTCGCAGAGGCTCCCAGTCCATCCCATTCGCTTGTTCCACTTCTTGGTGACGCGGGGTTAGGTCCTGCTGGAAACGTAAATGGATGGCTGCGCCGTCCCATCTGATAAGTGACGTGAGTGCTTTCATCTGAAAGGGTTTTAAAAAGACAGAGAAAAGAGTGGTCACAGACTGAGAAATCAAACAAATTCTCCTTAAATGGGGAATCAGGAAGAGGGGGTAGGGGAAAAAAAAAAAAGACTGGGGAAGCTGTAACTGAATCTATAAGGTTTGGCCAAGGGATTCATAATCAGAGGGATGCTTACAAGTTTCCAAACTGATTGAATGCATTTCCTTTCCCACATATAGGTCTGTGCTGAGGTTGATTGGGCTCTCAGCATTCAGCCAAACTGTGCTTTAAAATGATGATGATAATAACGGAGCGTGGAAGAAAAGAAAGTGCCATGCCAAGGGCTGATGGAAGCAATGTCTGCAGGATGGGGGAACAGCTCTCATTAGGCCAACCGATACGGCCAGAGGGAGGAAGCAGGTAAAGTTTTCAGGTTTGCAAGTTCTTTGTAGGGGACTTTTAAGCATTATTGGGATTGATGCTTTCCTCCCTGCGTCTTGCTCTGACATCAAAACGCCCAAGCACAGTAGCTGGTCATTCTCAGGGTGAGCTCTCCCAGGCCGATTACACCCAACCTGAATTTCTTCCTGCGTGTTTCACTTCTTCCAGTAAAAGGTAGTGATGCTTCATATTTATAATCAGTCCCCTCTTTTATTCCTGGATGTTATTCACATGCGTTTTTATATCACTATGGATTCTCTTCTTTGGAAAGTCCCTGTGGAAGTATCGGCCAAAATGAATAACAACCGGAAACAATAAAATGGAGAAAGATAAAATCAGGAAGAGTACACTTTGTTTATAGATGTGAACAGCTTTTCCAGTAAACCACCAAATAAAGAGGTTCTTCAGACTTGGAAAGTCTGAAAACAGGGCGGTTGGGAAAGCAACTGGGCTCAGAGAAAAAAAAAAAAAAAAAAAAGAACACGACTTTTTGTTTTGAGATTATTTACTAAATGAGAGATAGGAGTGAGTCAGAATGTGTGTATCACAGATGTGGCATCACCTGCCCTGAAGCCAGAGGGAAAAGGGGTGATGCTCCATGGAGGCCAAAGTGTGCTTCCAGAAAGCTGCCCTTTGTCTCTTTTCGAGCTTGTAAACACATTTATATAAGATGAACAAACACATTGTAAGAAAAAAACCCCAACAAACAACACAACAGAGGTGGCTGCTGTAAAGGCAAAATGTATTTGAATCTATGTTTTTAGAAAAAAAGGATAAAGGGCGGGCATGAGTTACGGCAGATTAAGGGTCATGAACGCATCTGCTCATGCATGAAAAAAAAAAAGTATTAATTACCCAATCATTCAAGTAATTCCTGTTTAATTTACAAAGACAGACCACGAGTTGTGAAAGGAGAAATACAAAATATAAGAGTCAACGGCTTCTTTCAGAGCTTTTGCTTGCCTGGCATTGGCATGAGCTCCCTGGTCACCCTCCCTCGGGTGTCTCACCTTGGGGTCTTCTCAGTGAATGCGAGGAAAGAAGGGAGCAGATGTTCAACAAGCTCGATTTTTGACATAAAGAGGGACAGGCCAGTGATTTTTAGTTTGTTATCAGAGTTGTGGCGATGCCTGCAGACCCCTGTGTCTGTCCTCAGTGCCTCTCCTTGGCGTTCAGAGCCAGGGGTCTGCCCTGAGCTGGTGGTCGCCCAACTTTCCTGTGGTGTGGGAAAAGGGAAGATGCTCCAGGAAAAATCAACGTTTTACTGTGAGGGATGGACCTGGGAATGGGATGGGACCCAGGAGAAGATCTGCAGGGGTCTCCCAGTAATGTTGAAGGCAAGGGCTGACTTCCAGCCCTTCCCCAGCCCTCCACGGCCACCAGCTCCCAGCCTGCAGGATGCCACCAGGGAGCTCTGCCACCCTGCCAAGACTTCCCACGCAGAGGCAATGGGAAGGATGTTCTCCTGCTTCCCAGACAGGCTTTCAGATGCTGCTTCATCCTCAAAAAACAAAGCAGGGTTTGGGGCCAGAAACAGGAGGATGCAGACTAAATTTCTGCAGTAGGAAGCAAACCTCACCTAACGTCACCTTGATAAGGACAAGGGGGACGGGGGCTCCAGCAAGCTGGGGGGAGTGTGTGCATGCATGCATGTAGTTAATATTTCTAGTGGGGGCTCTCCCCAGCCCCCAGAAAGTGGAGGTAGACGGCTCCACACCGTGGGATCGTGGTCCCTTTTGGTCTCGCTGCACGGCGGTGCGCGCACCTCTGCTGACAGAAGGAAGAGAGCTGGAGACAACAGGGAGATTTGTTCTGCCAAAAAGGGAAACTAGAGAGCAGGAGATGGAGGAGAGCGGGAGACGGAGGTTATGTGGTGCCAAGGAACACGACTGGAGGGTCAGTGGTGGTGCTGATAGGTTTGATATGAACGTCGCTTGGTGGGGATCCAGCTGAACGCAGGAGTAAATGCGCGTGTCTCCATATGTGCAAGGATTTCTTAAATAAGCCCCTTTTCCTTCGAGGAAGGGGCTCCGTGACTGGTGCTGGCTGGGGATGTTGTCAGGGTGCTTTACAGAGGGAAACATGCAGCGAAAGGAGAGGAACTCTTTGCTACAGGGAACGCACCGGGATTTCCTCCACCCGAAGTTACTAAAAGGAGCTCACCCTGACACGCTTGCCCTAAATATATTTTATTGCAGTTCTCTGAATTCAGGAACAACTAAGCGGGTCGTCCCTCAAGTAGCGACTCTGAGCATCGCAAGCACAAACGTGTTGGACTCCATTTGCTGGACGGGGCTGCGTAGTTTGTGTTCTGCGCTCCTTTGCGGCGTGTTGGCTCGCTTCTGCTTCTAATCTAGGATGCCTTGTTTTCCCGACATCGTTTAATCAAACTTAGATCTAATCAGTGCCAGAGCATTAATAAGCGTGAGCCTCCGCAATCCTAAGCAGCCATGTAAAATGCTGGATACAGTAATTTTCCCTGTTGGTCTTTCTGCATCAGGTCCTGAAATCCCCCAATTAAGTTTTGTACCAAGAAATGAGTAATGTTCATTGCAAACTCATGTTAGTGAGACACATCCAAGCTCCTGCCTCCCACTCCTGTGACGCATTAAGCACGCAGGAAGCAAAGCCCACGTGTGGAAGGACCCCAGAGCCTCTGGATTCAGGAATCGCCACTGCAACTCCTACGTGCAGCCACAGGTGACTTACAGCCTTGAGGCTGCTTTCCTATTGACCCCCAAAAGGTAGAATCAATAAAATAATCCATATTTTTTTTTTTTTTTTTTTTTTTTTTTTTTAAGTCCATCAAACCAGTCACTAAGTGATAGGCACCAGGAGTATGGTTTCTTTTGGGGGCAGGTAATTCCATCTGCAGACACGGCCAAGCTTTCTTTTCACATCCTGGGAAGCATCTGGTGCTGGCTACTGTCAGGGACAGATACGGGATTACACAGGACATTTATCTGGCTGAGGAATTTATATGATCCTAACTTCATCCTGTTAGCAGCATCTCAGGAGCTAAGCCTGAATAAACACTTTGACCATCCTTTTATCAAACTGGTAGGGAACAGAATGAGAGCAGGCGGGCGAAAATTATTATTTTTTCTTCAAGGGTTCAAGCATCTGTGCCTTTAAAAAAAATTTACAAATAGGAACAAGGAATAATTAGGACTCGAGGGCGGCTGCTGGGATGTCTTGTATCCCTTCATTTAATCCCCCTTCGTGGCATGCTCTCTCCCAGTGCAAGAGCTGGTCCAGCTCCCCATCAAAGCCTCCTCCTCCCACGCACGAGCTGCATTGCGATCTGACCCTCATCTCTCTGTCCCAACGGTTCGCCGGTGCTTTACTTATCTTTTCTAGGAAAATGCCATTTCAAAAGGAAATCTGATGCTGCAGCTGCTTTCTGGTGTCCTCGGCTGCATCGATCCGGTATCAGGAGAGTTTCAAAGGGGCCTGAGGACTCCCAGTGCTCTTGCCTGACTCAGCCCAGTAGCCTGAACTGCTACAACCCAGCCCCTAAGTGTTTTAAGGGCTTATTGTTGCTTTTTGTTATTATTAATATTATTACTGTGCTTGTTCTGGCACAAAACCCCTTTTCTATTCTCTTTCCCCGCTTAGAATTTTGGTCAAAGTTTAATTAAATTTAGAGGAGCTGGAAAAACCACATAATTCAAAAGTAAATGAAAGCAGTGGCTACTGCTGGGGGTGGCAGCCCTCGGCATCCTCCTCTGCCTGGACCCTGGGGAACCCGGGGGACGCGGGTGCTGCCGGGGCGGGGGTGACAAGCTGCTGCAGCCCTGCCCCGAAATCCCCTCGGAAAGGCTGGAGGAGGAGGAAGGGGTGAAGGGCTCCCCGTGGGGCCACGTTTGGAGGATGCTAGTAAGGTGTCCAGGCGGGAGGTGGGGACCCGCCGCGGCCCAGCAAAACGAAGCCCTTGTTTGTCCCTGCCCGTGCGGTCAGGCGCTGTGGGTGGGAGCGGGGGGATCTGTTTTCCCAGGCTCCCTGCCATCAGGAATTACTGAGCTGCCATGAAATGGGAGGAAATATTTCATTATAGGCACATGCGCTTCAATTTCACATGATGGAAACTTCAGGATCAGCTTTCCTCTCGCCCTCCCTCCCTCCTTCCCCTCATACTTGCTGCATCGGGGTAATGCCGGGCATCCCCACCATGGTCCTTCTCCCCCCTGTATCCTTTTGGGGGGTGGAATCAGGGTACCCTCCTTGCAGCAGGACTCCCCCTTCAGCCTGGGGTGCAGCCCCATGGCACCCCCCGGGGAGGGGAATAAAACACGTTCGTGCCAAATACAGACTACAGCCCTAAAGAAAAAAAAAAAAAAAAAAAAAAAAAAAAAAAAAAAAAAAAAAAAAAAA
>NW_020799113.1:315234-318252 GCF_003259725.1 Athene cunicularia
AAGGAAAGGAAAGGAAAGGAAAGGAAAGGAAAGGAAAGGAAAGGAAAGGAAAGGAAAGGAAAGGAAAGGAAAGGAAAGGAAAGGAAAGGAAAGGAAAGGAAAGGAAAGGAAAGGAAAGGAAAGGAAAGGAAAGGAAAGGAAAGGAAAGGAAAGGAAAGGAAAGGAAAGGAAAGGAAAGGAAAGGAAAGGAAAGGAAAGGAAAGGAAAGGAAAGGAAAGGAAAGGAAAGGAAAGGAAAGGAAAGGAAAGGAAAGGAAAGGAAAGGAAAGGAAAGGAAAGGAAAGGAAAGGAAAGGAAAGGAAAGGAAAGGAAAGGAAAGGAAAGGAAAGGAAAGGAAAGGAAAGGAAAGGAAAGGAAAGGAAAGGAAAGGAAAGGAAAGGAAAGGAAAGGAAAGGAAAGGAAAGGAAAGGAAAGGAAAGGAAAGGAAAGGAAAGGAAAGGAAAGGAAAGGAAAGGAAAGGAAAGGAAAGGAAAGGAAAGGAAAGGAAAGGAAAGGAAAGGAAAGGAAAGGAAAGGAAAGGAAAGGAAAGGAAAGGAAAGGAAAGGAAAGGAAAGGAAAGGAAAGGAAAGGAAAGGAAAGGAAAGGAAAGGAAAGGAAAGGAAAGGAAAGGAAAGGAAAGGAAAGGAAAGGAAAGGTAAAAAAAAAAGGAAAGGGGAAAAAAAGGAAAATGGCCAAAAGAATCTTATTTTAAATAAACATTGATTACAACACAGGTGGTCAGTGTCTAAGGGTGGTCGTTACAAGGCTCATTTCCAGCCATGGGATGAATGGCGCAGAGCATCCCCGGTGCCCGCGGGGTGTCCGCCCGGCTCTTGGGGCAGGCCGGGGGGATCTCACACCTGCCACCCGCCCAGCCCAGCCCTGGCAGGTCACAGAGAGGCGGTGGGTGCCTGGGCTCACCCTGCCACAGTCCAGCCTGGGTAGGAGCTGCCCAAACTGGGACCCACTGGAAGCTGCCCTTCACAGCACGAGGTTTCCAGAGCTCCCCTCCAGCCGTCACTCCCACCAGTCCTTGGTTGAGGAGTAATACATCTTTCTGCATAAAATGATAGCTTTGTACCTTATTAAATTACATATCTACGAACTTTTTTCCAGCACTGAAACCATATCGCATACACAAAGGCTAAGGCTGGGAGGAATTTTTACAGATGAGTAATAAACCTCTGAGGAAAAAAAAAAAAAAAGAAAAGAAAAAAAAAGATTTATGATGGAAAGCTGACACAACCTTAAGTGGATAATTCAATTTTTACTCACTTTCTTTGTTCCCTACAGAGGCACTTAGAGCTACAAAGCCCAGGCACACACAGGGCTATTGATCCTGGGACTTGGAAACACCCCAGCACTGTTTTCTGCCGGCCCCTGCCCAGGCAGCGTGTGCCAACAGCACCGATAAAAACAGACTTTCCTTTATTTTGGGGGCTTCCTTCTCTTTGCCACATGCATCTACAGCTGCATCGCTGCTTGCGTTTCGTCTGGCTTTTCCTTCAGCGTAGTTTTACTCCATGTGGGGAATGATCTCTGAACAGGTTATGGCCTCTCTGCCTGTCCTTAAAAAGTTATAGCTATAAATTAACGGGAGGCAGGTTTTTTGGGTGCTCTGATTTCCTTTAACAAAATTCCGATTTCTTTCCCCGTATGTCGCTCTGCCCCTTGTTCATCATCTTTCTTTTTTTTTTTTTTTTTTTAATTTCCTTGCTCATCATCTTCTCACTAAGGAAAAGCTTTTCAAAGTGATGCAAAGATGGGTGCAAACCCTCGCAGGAGCATTTTTTGATAAAGACGCAAGAGAAACCAACCTGGGTCAGGGCAAAATGCAGAGAAAAAGGGGAAAAATATCCTTCCCCGGAGAAAAGCTCCTGGGTTTTTGTGGGTAACGCTTTTGCACACCCTGGGATTTTCTGGGCCGTTGCTTCCCATCAAGCTTCTTGTGAGAATAACGACATTCAAAGAAGCAAATATGGAGAAGTGATGAAAAGGAGAAAGCAGTTTTCTAGGAATCCTGTGGCTGAGCATTATTTCCTCCTAAACTGTCTGGCGGGAATGAGATTATTTCCATTACAGCTGCAAAATTTACTGCTTGATTCCAACTTTGGTTGCGTTGAAAAATCCCATAGCCTGGGTTTATCAGCTCAGTTGATTTTGAGTCTCAAAATTTAACCTAACAGTAGGGTAGGGGTTTGGGTTTTCGGTATGGAATTCCCAGCATGGAGCATTTGGGACTGATCAGGAAAAAAAAAAAATAAAAAATCTGTGGTTGATCTGGTCGAAAAAAAATCAATGTATTTCAATTTAGGGGGCGTGCTTACTAAAGAAGGTCGTGATTTGTATTTTTTAATCCCGATTTAAAAAAAAAGATTCAACATCTCAAACGTCCCGCTGTGCTGGAAAAAACATTCCCCACCTCCACGTGAAAGGTACATCCTGCCCGCGCACCCTCTCGTGGCTGCGTGCACGCGCAACTGCCCGTGGCCCGTCGTCACACACAGGGTGCACACGCATCACCGCCTGGGAAACACGCGCACGGACACGCATGGACACGGCGCGCACAGGCCGCAGCGCACGTGTGAAGGATGCAGTCACAGCCTGTGCGCGTGCAATCGTGGCACATACGTGTGTATGTGGCCGCAGCGCATGGGAATTCCCTGCACACACGCGTGTGATCACGGCACAAACGTGGAATTGCGGCAGGAACGTGCAGTCGTAGCGCACACGCGCGCTCACAGCACTCACCTGCAATCGCAGCACACGTGCCATCACGGTACAAACACGCAATCGCAGCACAAACATGCAATCGCAGCACCCCCACGCAGGCAGTTGCAGCATGAACATGCAGTCACAGCACACGTGTGCGCTCACAGCACATGCACGCGCTCACAGCACGCACACGTGCAAGCAGGGCACACACATGCAATCAGCGGGCACGCACTCAGCTCACACGTGCAATCACACCACACGTGCAATCACAGCACAAACCTGCAGTTACAGCACAAACGTGCACTCACAGCACCCCCCCCCCCCC
>NW_020799113.1:318302-325012 GCF_003259725.1 Athene cunicularia
TTTTTTTTTTTTTTTTTTTTTTTTTTGGAGCCTCACACACACACACACGCACACGCACACATCTCTCTCCCGCTCTCCTTCACGTTGGGGTCCTGAGCCGGCCCAGCTGGAGGAAGGCAGCGATCAGAGTTCAGTTGGTGCAGACAGAGCTAAAGTAAACAGACGTGGTCATTCAGCAGGCAGTTAGCAGCCTTTGGACAGATGAGCAGGGCTTTGCAGGACCACACACGCAACCCCCTCTAGACCACACAGCGATGGGGCTGCGTTGGCTTCGCACGCAACGCGTGCTGAGGGACCGGCTCCTCCCGGGGCGCGGGGATGGGGCTTTGCTGGGTCTCCAGCCCCCCGGACACTCCGGGATGTCTTTCCTGCCCCGGTCCCTCCTGCTCGTTGGGTGATTAACTTTGTCACCCATCCCGGAGAGCGCCGGTACACATTCCATGGCAGAAGACATAGTGTACTCCTGGAAAAATGCCACCGCTACTTCCACAGCTCATAAAGTCATCTGCTGACCTTCTCCTCTTCTCCCTTCCAATTCGGCCCATCCGTCTCCTACCTCGCACTTTGATCTCCATCGTTTGATAACGGGGTACCAAGCCGCTGGTGGCAGCCTGCCCCCCGCTCTGCCCTTTTGACCAAAAAAGCCTCTTTCGGGAGCAAAGCTCTGTGCTGAGGCTGAAAGGCCTCTTGACCATTCCCCAATGCCAGAATCCTCAAGGTTGGAAAAGCTCTTGAAGCTCCTCCAGTCCAACCATGATCCTCACCCTGACTGTTCCCAACTCCTCCAGATCCCTCAGCGCTGGGTCAACGCTTCACCTTGACTGGGGAAACCCTCCCCTGAGCCAGTCTGGGTGTACAGTTAATTCTTCTGGCAATATATAGGTAACCAGCACGCTCGGGCACTGCACAGCATCCTTCTTCCTTCAGCAGATGCCAGGATGAAGGTAGCAGCATCCTTGAGCCCCGCTGAGCTGTTTCCTCACATCCTCCTCCAGTCCTTGTGGTGTTTGCAGACAGCCCCAGCACACCTTCCCTCCATCCCAGCCTCTTTTCAGATGATGAGCATCACCCCAGATCTCCCCCTGACATGGTGTAACTGGGTTTTGTGGCTTGGAGACTTTTTGTGAAGAGGTTGCTTGTTTTGGTGCTGGTTCTACCAGGATGGACTGAGTGGGAGCCATGGGGGTGTCAGCACCGAAAAGCCCAAACAGCTCTTTGCACCCACCCTGACCTACGTGTCTGGGGTCCCTCTCAGCTGCTCCAGCATCGCTGCTCCCAGTCAGCCGAGCAGAGCCCTCGCTGCGGGAGAAAATAGGGATTTCCTGGAAATGGCTGAGGGGCTGGTGGTCAGAGGAAGAGCCTGCCACAATTCCCACTTCACTATTTCTAGCTCCAAGTGGCTCAGCAACCTTTCAGCTGGCACATCGCCTCTGCACAGCCCCCCTGAGATTTTACCCCGGTGGGGTGAGGACTCCCAGCTCGCCTCCTCCGACATCTCCCAGGGCTGCAATCCCCCACCCTCCCAGAGCACCAAATTCATCCTCCTTTTAACCTTCCTCATTCCTCATCCCAAACACGACCGTGCCTTTTCAAATGCCCTCTCCTCGAGAAGTGCCTCCAGGTCCCCCTGCGATCCAAGTGGAGCTGCGAGGGGAAGCTCCTCGTGCCTCCATCCCCTCCTCGGAGCTGCAGCCAGGCCAGCGCTCGAGCGCGTGAGATTATAAAACAGATCAGTGTTCGCTGGAGTGAACTCTGAGAAATTACATTTGCCTGTCAGTATCATGTTAAAGCATAACACAGACTCTCATTTTCCCACTACTTTGGCTCCGAGGGCGTTTCGGTCCCTGCTGAGAAACATGAAGGTCGTGGCCTTCAGGTTTCCAGATCTGCCCTTACACACCATAGGGAGATCTGACAACAGCCTTATTATTTATGTATCCAGGCAGGGGCTGCCTAATGAAACCCAGAGATTTTTATTGACACACGTTGGGGCTCTGGGTAAGAGAGAAGCAATCTGTTGGGTGGTTCACGTAAACACAGTGGCTATTCATTTAGGGTCAGTCCTACGGGTGGACTATTCGTGCCAGGTTTGACAGCACTTAATTCGCGCTGAGGTCGCACTTAAGCTTGCGAGCCGGTGATGTGCCTCAGTCGGGTGGGTTGCAGCCCGTGCCAAGGAGAGCTGAGTTTTCTGCTGGGTGTTTGGGGAGGATGAGTGACAAAGATAGACCCAATTCCCTGCCGTAAACAAGGGGTGAAAAGTGGTTTTATAAATGCAGTTGTTGCTGCGGGGGGGGGGGGGAAAGAGATGCAATTAATGACGTTTCTGCCCAGAAAAGTACTACGATTTCTCAACCCAGAGCTGATCCTTCTTACACTGCCAACAGACACGATAGAGGTTTTCTGAATGGCAAAGAAATTCTTTTGGTTGCCTCGATTGCTTTGCTGATGCTGCAAAAAGCATCTATCTGCTTTGGGGTGCCCTGCAGAGTCCAATTGCAAGGTCTCATCCCTTGTGCCCTGACCCCTAACTTTGCAGAGGGCTGCCTGGGTCTATCCCGGGTTCAGGAGGAAAGAGAAGCTTTTCTTGGCAAGGAAATGACTCCTAAGTAGTCTCCTCACAAACCAGGAACATGTAGGAAAATTGTGGCTGAGTACATTTTAGTCTGGCGTTTAAAGGACTGAAAAATGATTGCAGTTTCCTTTGGCAATTGCAGTGGGAGCCTGAAGATGTGACCTTTAAGGAGATTCTGTTTACTGCAGCCACAGGCTTGGAGCGTTGCGTGATCTCGGTAAATCTCTGTTCTCTGCCTTGGCTCTGACCCCTCCGCCTGCCGTCCAAACTTAACGGCAGTTAGCAAACAATAGAAAGGATACCTTGTAAATACTGGCTGAGATAAATCACGCTGATCCTTTCCCGTAGGATCTGAGCAGATGAGAATCGCACATGGCTCTACATCCTCTGCCCAGCATCAGCCGGCTCCGCAAGGTGCAAGGCAGAGGCGCTCGCAGAGTCGTTTTTTAGGCGGCGTGAGGGAGTCGGTGCCGCGTTTCGGTGTTTTGGGTTTTAGAGACAAGCCGCCAAAAGTCGCAGAGGTGGGATTTTTTTGTGCTCGGAGGATAAAGTGTGACAACGGGAGCCCTCCCTGCTCCAGATTGAAGCCTCTGGGGGTTTAGCAGCCTCTTGAGTCACGTTGAGTTGCATTGGTGATGCTATAGATCTGGGAAAATACGGTCTCCGAGCAGGGTGTATCGCAAGCACGCACTAAGTCTCGCCTTAGGAGAGTGCTCGGTGCAGCGGTACACTCCACCCTGGAGCCTGGCACCAAAAATCTCTCACCTCCTCTGTATTTCTAAGAGCTTTTGCTCTTACGGTCTTGAAAATAGCTACAGTTCAATTGCTTATCACTTAACACCCAGGTTCCCTTTCCTTCTCCCTCCCCTTTCCTTTGTTGCATTCAAAAACGTCCTAATTCTCAAGACTATAAAAAAAAAAAAGAAAAGAAAAAAAAATATTAAAATTAAATCTGCCCGAAAGGCGCGTGTGAAGAATGTCATCCTTAATTATACGTGGGCTGAAGTCCAGTGCCAAATGACTCCTCCTGCAACTTCGCCGAGGGCTGGAGCAGTGTATTAACGGGGAGTTTGGACTGGTGGGATCTATTTGTAATTCATGAGGAAATCCTAGGACCTGCTTTTCCTGCGAGAGACTAAATAGAGCTTGTCCTGAAACAATGCTGAAAGGGTTCCCATTGCAAAAACCACTTTCTAGTAAATGGGAGATGTAAATTTAGATCTGGCCCTTCTGATGCTGCTTTGCTGTCACTGCTGGAGGCACCGATTGTTTCTATTACGGCTTGCTAACAATTACAGACCTACGTTTCAGGCTGAAAAGAGCTATTAATGGCCAACAATGTTGCTACTTCTTTTCCCTTTCCCAATTGCCTGTTTTATGGTATCCAGTGCCTTCCTCTGGTGTGTGTGTCCGTGTGTCCGTGTGTCTGTGTGTGCGGTTGAGACTGGGGACAAACAGTCTGCTTAAACTTCCTCTCCCCGGTGAATTGGAGCTGGTTACCTTGCAATGGAAATTTGGGACGGTTTCCTGAAATTAGCAGGAAAAATATCAAAAAATCTTTTTTTTTTTTTTTTTTTTTTTTTTTTTGCACAGAGCGACAGGAACACATGCAGCAGCACACGTACACACCTATCCCCCCGATGTTTGTTTGACACTCACCCAAAAAGGAGAGCCAAAACACTACATGCTCGTCCCTCTTTCCCCGAGCCAAATCCTCGTGGCTTCCCAAGACCCTGGGATGGGTGGGATGTCTGTCTGGGATTTGGAGGGAACCTTGCTTGCTGCCACCCCAAGACAAGTCAGGCGGTGACCTTTGGTGGCCCATCTCTTGCCTTCTCCAGTCACGGCCACCTCCGTGCTCCAACACAGGTGTAGGCTTCGGGATAGACAGATGCTACTGGGAGATGTTGCCTGGTGAAAACTCCATGGCTGAGTGAAATGGCACCTGCTGAGCATCCTGTCAAAAAATATAAATTGTCTCTGGAATAAGGACATTAGCTTCTCTAGGGAGGGCTGGTTTTAGCCCCGCTGTGGGCTAGGATGGCCAACAAGAAGGAATATATTTCTTTTTGTTGCCTTTGCCCATGGGTAAAGAAGAATAATTGCAGAAGTCTGCAGAAAGATTTGCTCCTGGTCATATTTGAGAGCCCCGCAGGGAGGGTGAGGCACCTGGTTCCCCCCGGACCTTCAAGTTGGACCTTCAGAAATTCCCCCCCTTGCCTAACGGGATGTTCTCAAATTATAATGAGGTTTTGTGGAAGTCTTTGTAAAGATTTTATGGTAATTTCTCTTCTGTTTGCAAGCAGGGCCCACAAAACCCTGAAAACTCCGTGAAGGGATTGATGTCAGATGGCACTGCCAGGGGAGCCGCAAGCCACCTCCTCCCTCCTGTCCCCCTCCCCTCCTCATCTCTTCTATGCAAACAAAAACAAGAGGAAAAGATTTTAGCCCCAAGACTTCGTTAATAAGGTGGTTTATCTATAACATAGAATTATGCTTAGTGTCTTCCAGCTAAGTTTGAACACTAAACAAGGAGTCAGGTAGGTTTTCTTGCAATTATAGGATGAGATCTGGTTTGCAGTTGATTTGGTAATGTATAATCTCATTTTTATTAATTTCCTGTCCTGGTGCTAGCTGTTGAAAATCAAGAGATCTGGGCAGAATCTAGTGTATGACCACTCTCCAAACCAAGGTACCTCAAATATATGCACATAGAATATATTTAGCTAACGGCACCGGGGCCCAGGGTTATTTTCAGGAAGGTGTAAGTGGAGATTCTGTCCTTTTGGCTGCAAATGGAGCTATTAACTCTTTCACCGCCCTGCAGTGAATCAAGAAGCTTCTTGTTAAGGAGGCGCCATGCATGGTGCATGGTGTGGTGGTTTACAGAGCTGATTATGGATTAAGTAACCAGAAAAAAAAAATGTACATGAGAAGCAAGCTTCATCTCTAGAAAATCCACCCATCCCAAATGTGAAATGTATGGGGAGAATGATGTGTTCCTGGAAGACACTTGGGTTTGGTGAAGCAGGGAGCAAAAAAACCTGCAGCTGAGCCTCCGGATCACAAACCATCCTGCTCAGGGGCTCCGTGTTTGTGCGAAAACAACAGGGAGAAATAACTCCAGGACGTATTCACTTGCCTGGATCATCAGTGGGTCTGGAGCAACGGCTTGCAGCTGTCCCAGGAGCAGAACAACGTGAATCACGGAATAAACTATGCAGAATGAATATTCCCCCCAACTTATTTCAACCCTCCTTCTGTGTACCTACTTAATTTTAATGATGTTACCTAGCTGAAGTCAGAGGACTTGTTCTTTGGCTTAAATATTTGCAAAGTTAAAGTTTTCTTTGCAAAAGAGATCGAGTGACTGTGATGATGAAAAATGCTAATAATTAGCACTTATTATGCAATTATTGTTGGAAAGTAGTAGCACCAGTTCACCACTCATTTGCAGTACCTATAAGTACCCGCGCTGGCTCCGTCACCTCAGACCTGGTGTGAAAAGAGTGACTTGTATTTAGTTTGGTGTGGGTCCTCCACGCTGGGAGCGTTTCAGAGGTGCTCTGTGCTGCTGTTTGACAAAAATAAAGTTGCTCTACATCCAAAGTCCCTGCTGCTGCTGCTGAATGAAGCGCTTCTAGCTTCAGACTCCTGGGCTCCTCCTGATCTCAAATCTAATCACTCCGGGCAGCCAAGATGTTAATCCCCAGAGACTCGGAGCTGCCTACACTAATAAATGAGGCATCGTTTGGAAAGTAGTGAAATTTGGACAGGACTCGCCTTGGCTCAGCCCGGCTCCTCACATTCCAGGCACACACAGACCGCTCACGGAAGATTTATGCATTCAAACAGGAGAATAACCTCCTGCATATTTATTAACATGCAGCTTGGATATAGCTTTGTTTCCTTCCCCTCCACACCCTTAGTGTCTATAATTACCGCAAGGCTGAGCCCAGCCAACCTCCCGGCCCAAAATCCCCCAAAGGGTCCGTGTTTTAATGTGCTTAGCGCTCTTCCTTCGCCTAGGTAAGCTTTGCCTTCGGTGTTTCTGCAAATTCATTTTCTCCCATCAGCACGAATTTGGCCGCACCGTTTCTTCTGCTGCCTGCACGTCTGCCTGCATCGGGGGGGG
>NW_020799113.1:325062-328324 GCF_003259725.1 Athene cunicularia
GGGTTGGTGGTGGTGGTTTGCTCCTCTTAAAAAAAAAATCATACACCCGAACGGTCCTCATAATAATTACAAGCTGAGTGCTAAAATTCAAGAGAACAGAAGTAACGAGCTTCCCCAAACGCCTTTTAAACATCAGCACGGCACAAACTGCACCTTTTCTGCTGCCTGAGAAATGATGTCACTCCAGCAGATCCTGCTACCCCAGGAATGTGAATATTTGTTCTTTAAATAACTGGACTTTGACCAAACTCTGTGGAAATGAAAAGAGAATCATTGATTTCCATGTGTTTGGAATAGCGTCCTGATTAAACTTTCTTTTTAATTAATTGGAGGAGCTACACGAAATGTCGGTGTCATGCATCTGCTTGAAAGCCCTGGTCATGTTTTTATTAATTTACACTCCTTGCTGTTGGATTCATCAGTCTAACGCAGCCTTGATTGCAAAAGTAGGAGCAATTTGTCTTTTAGATCCCCTCCGACATGACATTTGCTTCCTGCTGGGATTACAAAGAATTTAAGAGTGAGCATTCACGCCCAGGTTGTATTCCTACCATTTGCAGAGGACAGCTTTGACCTTTATTTATGGAGTTTTCTGCTTGTGAAAAAAAAAAAAACCAACATGCTTTAAGTGTAGGTGGCTTCGCTAGATACCTGCTGTGTACAGAGCTTGATGGGTATCTCTGTACCTTGTTGATGCTACGGATTCCTCAGGAAAACTTTTTAAATTACTTCTGGGTCGTAGGGATAAAAGGAATCTGAGAAGGGAACAGAAGAAATTATATTTTTTTTAAAAAAAGTTTCTTATGATGAAAATAAAATTAAGAGATCAAGAAATATCTTGCTAGCTCTTCCTCCCTACTTTCCTCGTTAAAACATACTTTCCAGACATAGCAAAATGGTTTATTTAAAGGTAAATTAGAAATACATTTAGGGCTGCTGGGTTATTTCATTTTTGATTTGCAAGGAGACGTGATCCGAAGTAGAAATCTTGCTTTTGGGGTGGAAGAAGGGTGAGCTGTAGCCTGTAACTGCGTAAACGATGGGCTGAGTAGGCAAAAGTAGATTTTACTGTTTCGCAGACAAGAACGTTAAGGACGTAGAGAAGATAATACCCAGATACTCGGGCAGGACGAAGCAAGGAACAAGACCTGGACCTCCCTTGAACAACGGTGCCAGTGTGTAGTCAAATTTTTATACTGAGTCTGTATTTATGAATCCTGATTTGCTTCACCATAATGCTCTAATAAATTAAATAAATTGACCTGTACCTGCATTTGTACGTGCACATATGTGTTTATATATGGATTTTTGTTATACACCATGTGCAGAAGATAGCAGTGAATTAGATATTAGATAAGTTGGTACCATCAAGAGGAGTTCAGGGTATGTAAGGAGGGTCTAGGTCTCCTGTATTTCACTGTATATGGGTCTCCTATCACTGTTCTGGGGAGGAATCTCCCACCTCCCTCTTGTAAATCCCATTTTGAAATCTAAAACCCTTCCTCCATCCTCCATCTTCCCTGACAGCCCTTGCCCAAGCGATAAACTTCTTTCCTTTCAAAACAGAGAAGGGATGGGGGAAGAAGGAGGCTGAAAAGCCGTGTCTGGCCACGGGCTGCAAGCCCCGTGATCCAGACCCACACCTCCATAGTTCACCCCCAAACACGCCCCTCTCTCCACAGCTGTGCGCAGTGAGAAGGGACAGAGCCGGGCGAATTTCTGGTCCCCTCCCAGTGGTGGGATTTGCTGCGCACTTCAGCAGGGTCAGTATTTCACCCTCTTATCTGCCTCTGCTGCAGGTCTGGTTTTGGTGGTGTTTTACATGCTGCGGTTTGAACGTGTCCATCTGGTTGTTCTTACAGCAATATTCATTCATAAATTATAGCCACTAGTTATCAGATGATTTAATCCCGGGGTTAGATAAATAAAAATACGTACATTAAGCTTTGTGATACTTTAAATAAAACGAATGAAATTTTTTTATTATTTTTCCTCTCTCTGGGGCAATTAGAGACTTCTCTGAGAGTCTGAAAGTTCAGCTTGGATCGTACTAAATCAATCCCAGCCTTATCTAAACCTCCCTGGAACTGCATGATAACAAAAATCTTATCACTCGTGGGTTTACAGCCCAGCAAGGACAGCCTCTTCTTTTTTTCTTCTCCATTTCCTGCTACTTCTGCTGCCATCAGCTGAGAGCAACAATGCCCCAAAATTTTGATCCACCTTTCTGAAATACGACTGCAACCACACAGCAAAATAAAAGGAGTTCACTGAAGTCCATCAGGCTTAAAAAAAAAAACCAACAAAAAACCTTGGGTCACGTGCTGGTGAAGAGACAGGTTGATGCTTTTATTTGATCTCAACAGGTTTTTCTCATCTGGGGAGACAAGGTCCAAACAAAAACTCTGGACATTTTGAATATGAAATGTTTGGTAAAAGCCAGACATTGGAACATCTGTTTAAACCTGGTTTAAGCCCTCCTTTCTCCCCCCAGTGCATCTGGGATCGCTTTCTCCCTTATCTCCTTGGTTCCAGTTACAACACCATCTTGTCTGTGGTTTCACTCTTCATTATGAAATAAAGTTTTCTTTTTCGAATCCAGTGAAACCAACCAAATTAACCGCCGCCACCTAGATACAACAGAAGGGCTTTGCCCCTCCTCTACCACAGGGTGGGAGATGAGACGTTTTATTACAAAATGTGGCGCATGAGTCGTTTAAAGCAGAACATGAGGTCTTTGGGGGGGGCTGTATTAACCCGTTTCAATTATTGCAGAGACCCATGCACTTCTTGGTTTATCTCCAGCTTTTAACCTAGAGGAAAAAAACCCTCTCTGCTCTTACAAATAGGCAGGAATATAATATATCATCCTCCAGAAGAGAGCAGTGGTGCGCGCCCTGCTGCGCGGCCCAGCCACCAGCCACAGGGGCTCGGCGAAGCCCCCGGAGATTCCTCACCCACAGGGGATGCTGGTGTGGGGGGAAGCCAGGGCTGCGGTGGAAAGGTGGCAGGGGAGGACTGGGGGGACACAAATGCCCACAAGACACTGATAAATGACTGTATTGTTGCTCCCTGCGGTTTGAAGGGGAAGGGAAAGGGCAGAGGGAGAGATAAGGAAGGGGGATGAGAAGTAGAAGAGGCCAACAACAGGTCCAAACCAGTTGTGATTTTGCAATCCAGAAACTTTTCTGAGGTTTACTTTATTTTCTTTTTATTTTCCTTTTTTTCTTTTTTTTTTTCTTTTTTTTTTTTTTTTTTTTTT
>NW_020799113.1:328374-330936 GCF_003259725.1 Athene cunicularia
TTTTTTTTTTTTTCTTTTTCTGCTGGATTTGTCCTCTGTGCTGAATCTGAGGGGGTGAAAGGCTTCAGACAGAACGGAATCAATCTGAAATCCTTACTGCGTGGCACTGGAGCTGGAGAAGAGAGAAAATGCTTTTCAAGGGCTAGTTGCTACAGCCCTTTGTCAGCCGAAGTGGCTCCCAACAGCTGCAAATGCACCCCCAGTAAACCCAGACCCGCTTTGCTCTTGATTTACCCCAAATTTTTAAAAGGAGAATGGGAGCAGCCCAGGGCCAAAAAAAAAAAATTAAAAAAAAAAAAATCTAAATATATATCAGCTTTCCTCAGCCCCACGACAGGAAAACACGGTTAACAAAGATCTTTTGAGGGGAGCAGATGGAGTTTGAACCTTGGAGCCAAGTCCAGCCCAAATCTCAATGAGGTCTACAGGAGGTTTACCTAAGTTTGAAACTCATAACGGGCTCTTTTATGTACGTTTCTGCTCGCATGTGCTTGTGCGTCTGTATATACACAGACACATGGAGGTCATCCTTTAAAAAACTTGTCGGTTGTTTTAGATAACAAAATAACGTTACCTCACTCTTCCACTGGGAACACTTCAAATGTTGAGGGAAGGACATTTATTTAACTAAGGCAAACCCGCAGAAGCCACGATGGGTGACCACTGTGCATGTGGGTATGTGCGTGTGAGAACAGCGACGGGGTTTGTTGCCTCTCCGGCTTGCAAAAGAGTTTTAAAGGTGAAGGAAGTTTAAAAGGACACAAGTCTGTTAAAAATGAACTCAAAAAGTATCCCAAGCGCAATCATAAGGAAACTAGAGGTGCGTGGCCGGTAGCTGGATCTAATTAATACATGGTTAGCAGGAGACAACCACGGGGAAATGGGGTAAATAGTCTTCAGCTGGAACAATCTATAAATCAGGGCCGGCAATGTTAGCAGCAACGTTCACCAGCTCCCTCTGGAGTTGGGCTGGATTTTTTTGGCTAGGCTGTTAGATAACCAGTGTCCTTTGCTTCAGCTTTTAATGATTTTTTTTTCCTTAAAAATAAAACACCAGCCAACCCACCGTATTTCCAGTGTTTCATTGTTAATGGAAAGGAAGCAGAGTGACACGAGGTACTTTATGAGTTGTCTTTGCCCCGATGTACAATGCACGGGGATGTAAATCTTTGTCCTCAAGTGCCCTGAAGATGCCTGGTGCTGCCAACTTGCTTTATTACCAGGGCTGCTTCATCTCCTGATGTGAGAAGACCATCCACTGAGGAAACACCCAGTGCAAGGGCATCCTGGCCAGGGGGATCTCCAGAATGTGGTGGCCTCTTGCTATGCCCTGTCCTCAGCCATGTCCATAAGATGATGTCTGGGTACTGCAGGTCCTCTTTTCACCATCAGGTGGGAGGATAAAAGGTCACCCCCAGGTGGGAGATCCATCCAGGGTGTGCTTTGGGGAACGGGGGGCATGCAAAAGCCAATGCAGCTCAAAGTCAGCACATTTCAGGGTCGACTGGTAGATCCACTGATGGTGTTAGACCATTGCCAAGACAAGAGGCGAACACAAGACCAGGCAATTGCAGCAATCAGATTTATGGAAGAGAGAGAAAAAAAAAATTAAATACACAGAAAATCTCTTTTCCACTTTCTTATCAGGCTGTTCATTTGATTTTTGAGTGTCTGGATGTTTCACCTTGCCCCTTCAATGCCGAGCAACTGAAATTCTGCATTTCGCCTAGAGAGCAAAACCAGCGGAGCATTGGACAGAAGCTAATTTTGTTATAAAAATAATCTTTTATCTGTCCATGACAGAAATATTTATTCAGGAAGGGTACACAGACAGCAGGAGGTCAGCGCTCCCACTGCTTGGCTCAAAGGCTCCACCATGCTCTTTATTTTATTTTATTTCAAAATTTTTTTTATTTGACAATTCTTTCCCATAGGTATTTATTTTTCCTGAAAAGTACGGCTTTGAGTCGATTTCACCCCTCCTCAATACAAATCAATAAAACGCAGCGGTTCCTGGTTGGGTTGGGCTTTTTGGCTCACAGTTTAGGTTTGTGCACGGTGGTCCCACACTGACCTATCTCCACGAACAAATAACCTCCCTGTCCCTTTCCACAACAAACACAGACTTCATGCCTTCGGTCCGAGCCTCGGGAGCTTTTGGTGGCTGCAGTTGTACATGTGCAGTTTCCTTGAACTAAAATGCGCTGAGAACTAGTTAAGATGTTGCAACTATTTCGCTCTCTTTCTCTCTTTTTTTCCTTCTTAATGAGATGACGGATTTTGTTTAGATTTTGGCATCTCTGTGCTGACAAAAGGGCTGGTCCTAACTGATGTGTTTTGGTACCGTGTTTAGAGAGACACTAGAGGAGGTATCAACACCTCCCAGGACTGGAATGGGGAAAAGAAGAAGCATAAAAAAAAAAAGTTGTCATGTACTTAAAAAAAAAAAAAAAAGAGAGAAAGAGAGCGAAATAGTTGCAACATCTTAACTAGTTCTCAGCGCATTTTAGTTCAAGGAAACTGCACATGTACAACTGCAGCCACCAAAAGCTCCCGAGGCTC
>NW_020799113.1:330986-336316 GCF_003259725.1 Athene cunicularia
GGGGGGGGGGGGGGAGGCTGAGGAGGCTGGAGATGTTTTGCAGATGTTTAAGGGGGACCCCTTGCATGTGGAGGAGGAGCCCGGCAGAAATCGGGGAGGCGCCTGTTCGAATTAAGCAAGGAAGGGATGAAGGTGGGCTCCCGGCAGATCTAAAGGCCAGGTCTTAAAAATGAAGGACAGAGGAGGGCACAGGCGTGGCTGGGCTGCGAGGTGAGGACAGGTAGCTAACATCTGCTGTGGCAGAGAAGAGCCAGAGCATGAGATGCACAGAGAAGGGAGATGCAGCCAGAGGGGCAAGCTAGAAAAACATCCTTTGCAGAGATATTCTGGAAGGGAAGGATCTGGAAATGCAGTGATGTGCCCAGACCAAGGATTAGAAGGGTCCTGTAAGTGAGATGAGGACTAGACTGGGCATAGCTTGCCTAAACATGTCTTAGCGGTGACCCTGTGCATTTCTTGTGCTTGAGCTTAGATATACTGGTTTTGTCAAGGAGGGGTGTGCGAGGGATGGTCTGAAGAGACTGAGGGTCTCTGCTGCTGAGAGAAGAGATAAAGATAAGCCAGGCTCACATCTCCCAGGAATGGGTCTGGGGGAGCTGATCGAACTTGGAGGTAGACAAAGTGACCTCTTCTGTGTTCCTCCCAGACCTACTTCTCTACAGATCTGTGCATGCACAAATAAACCTGTATTTTCTGTGCTTCTGTGTATAGATAGGTATATTTATCTCCCCACAATTAATTTTGAGATTGCCATGTATATAGGCAGAGGGGAAAACACTACCATTTGCTAGGTTTGTCTAGTCCTGTCCCGAACACATTTTGGTTTCTTTAAGTTTTCTCCGGGCTTAACCACTTTCATCAATATTTTGCGTGTTACCCACAGAGCGCACAACTGGGATTCGTCAGAACTGCAAGTACTGAACACTGCAGAGGAACCGCTGTCGAAACAAATGCATCCGTAGTTTCTGGTTCTGCTCTTGGCTGAACAAAAGGTGGTCAGCGCCTTGAGAGCTTCAACATTTCCAATGGAAAAATCTAGATTTAGAAAATAAAATTACAGATATTATTTTTATGGTTATTGCTGCTGTTGTTGTTATTATTATTATTATCTTTGATTTAGATGGCCCCAGGAAGTTTCTCCTTTAGGGTTTCTCCTACAACTGCTGGAAACCGCAGAGGACTGTGAACTCGGAGTAGCTGATGGGGGCATACCTTGCTTTCTTGAGCAGTGAGCGTGTCACCAAACCCTTCCCAGGAAACAGCGATTGTAACCGAGCCTTCCAGCAAAATTTCACAGGGCTTTCTTCCCCAGCAGGATAAAATTAGCCGAGCTCTCTCGAGATGACAGCTAAGAACTCCAGCTTCCCTCAGATGACCTCAATGGAGTCATTTGTTGCTTAAATGACAGACAAACGCAGTAATTAGGTCTATTTAGTAAAGGGGAGGTGAAAGGTCAAACTACTGGGCAAACTGTCTCCACCGCTTGACTTGGTGACCAACCCGGGGATTTGCAGGAGGTAATGTTTGTACAACAACCTGACACGGGCAGCAGCCCGCCAGCAGGTCCCTGCTCGGCGGCGGGGGCTCCCGGTTGTGTTTAGAGCCTGAAATCCCCCGTTTCTACTAACAAAACCCTGAACTCACTCATTTGTGTCATAAGAGATTGGACCCAGAGGAAGGAAGAGCTGATGAAAAGATAGGCGATGATATTGTTGGGTCTGTAGGTAGGGTAATCAGAAGAGGGATTGGCAGAGAGGGGTTAGGAGACACGGGCTGAGTTAAGTGGGAAATTACCGACCTTTCCCACTTTGTTTCCCTCTTCCTCCCTGGCAATGCTCCCTTCTGTTCTCTGCGCTTATTTGTTTTCTGAACTCGGTTGTGCTTTGTGTGAACAGCCCGAGAGTGCATCCAGCATGGCACAGACAAGCCACGCCTGGATTTGTCCCTTCTGCTTGGGGTTGGATGCCACAGCGTGGAATTGGAACATCACACATACACAAAGACGTTGCTTTCCATACATCCCGCATCCCCAGAAGACCCCCGAAGCGAAATGTTTTTGTCAGGACAGTTCAGTTCCGCTCGCTCCTGCTGGCTGTCCATCCTTGGGGCTCACAGCAAACCCAGCACCCTTTTACCCATGGAGCATTTGCAAGATTTCCCTCTGCGTCTTTAGAAAGTCGGGGGACGCTGCAGGATTTTCAAGTAGCAGAGACTGTGAAGGAAGAGCTCCATTTTGCATAGAGAGGTGGTAGAAGCAACCCAACACTTTGATTTTGAATGAAACCAGCCGGGAACGCTCCTTGCCAGGAGCACTGGGCTAGTTGCCTGCTAAAATGCTCCATTTCTGGGTGTTTCTCTGATTTTCTGTTGGGTTCCCCTGCTGTGATCTGCTTCTGTACTGAGGCTGTGTGGGGATGGTGCTTAGGAATCCTCACGGTGAGCCAGGACCCTTCCTGCTGTCCATCACTCTGGTGGTTGCTTCTCCGAAGGACACTCGGGTACCCTGGAAGTTGCCTGGCCTCCCCCACATCCTTTCCACCTGAGCCCCTGCCCGTCTCCTCCAGACCCCGCCGTAAAAACTCCCCTCGTGAGGCCTCTTAACCCCTGTCTGCGGGGCCCCATGAAGAGGTGGTGGTGATGCTGCTGAGAGAGAGGGTCACGAAGAGCCGACGTGAGAGTGAAAAGAAAATTAGAAAACAAACAGAGGGAAGGTGGAAACGCGCCCGCCCTTGAAGTGCAAAGACACCACCCCCTGCCCCCAGTGAAATGGGCTTATCTTCAAAAAAGAGCCCTTGCGATGATACAAGAAAGAACAGACTTCTCACACCTTGTCTTCGCTTCCCGGAGATCCTATCTGCCCAGAAGTGCCTGTGATCTCAGTCAGACCTCTCTACCTTGCCACTCGCCTTTTAAGTCTGCGGCAGCTGTTTTGCTAAGACGGAGACCTTCCCACTTCATCCTTTTCTCCCTTGGTGATGGCGAGTGAGAAGACAGGCAGTGTTTGTGACGTGCTTGGGGAGCGGTAAATGTCATTCCAGAGTCTTTCTTTTGTATATTTTCTCGTGGATGGATTAGTTTGTTTAAAGAGCATCTCCTATTTAACACTTCACTGAGCAAAAAACACGCACAGACAAGATTATTTTTTTTTTTTAAACCGGCTGCTTATACTGAGCTTAAAGTGCATACGGAACACCTTAATTACTTGCTCAGTTTTCAGAAATACTGATCACACAGGAGTTAGACTCTGAGTGAGTCATGAAACTTATATGTTCTGTAAGAATATGATCCATATTTTTCCACTGTTTTTCTGTCCAAAAGCAGACAAATCATGACGTTCTGGATGAATAGTCAGGGTGTGAGCAAGGAATCCCAAACTGGAAATAAGATTTGCAACACTGGTTTATTCTCCTTAGGATCTGGTTGGAGTCCCATGGCTCCTGTGTTGGCACCAGGAGGAGGGGTGTCCGTAAGCCAAGAGCAAGGAGTAGCCCTTGATCATCTGGATTGAGTCATTCCCGCAGCATGATGGTAATACGTCGCTTTTGCATTGTACTTCGGTAGGCTCTGCAGACAGCAGTGACCCCCCACCTCTGAAAATGCTGATGTTCTCCTAGGAGTTCTCCGTTCATCTGTTCCCTGCCTTCATTTGACACGAACCACCCAGCGGGTCCTCTGTAATAGGATTGCATGGATGAAGTCCACTTTATCATGAGATCTTTTGAGTGTTTATGACCTTTCATTGGTCCTTCGTGACGCTCCAGGGAGAGAAGTGCCCCGTTCATCTTGATGGCATTCCTCTGCTGCTCTGCTAGACTTCCTTCAGAAGTCTTTCCATCGTCTGCGTGGGGACTGCCCGCGGAGTAAAGTCCAAATCCCTTCCCATAGAGTAGGTCTCTTTCTCAAAGCAGGCAAAGCCATTTCTTCCTCGGGGAAGAATTAGCTCTAACGGCTGTCTCAAACTCTTCCAGCCCAATCAACTCTTATTTAGTGCTTTGTAGGTCACTGCAATTTCTTATGAACTTGAGCGGAGATTTTCTTGGGAAAAGCTCTTTTTTTTTTCTGTAAGTTTTCCAGCTGTTGATTTTCCCCAAGGAAAGTCAAATTATCCTTGAGCATTGTATCAGCAGATGTATGAAAAGGCTGATCTGTCACACAAGAAAAACCTGAACCAAACAGCTTCCTGCATGTCCTGGGCTGTGAACCTTAGAAAATAAGACCCAGATTATTTTTCTTCTAGCGACAAAATGTCCAGTGTGAAATCAAACAGTGAACCCCTGGGACCTTGGAGGACATCTGGGATTTGGTGACCTTGATGTGTATAGTCTACTAGCGAGAGGAAGCCATTGGCCAGAACTAGAGCTTTTCAGGGACCAGATTAAATTGTAACCATGTTCCAGGGAGCTTGCCAGGGAGGCTAATGGACTGATCTCATTCACCTTGATGTAAATCCAGAGTAGCTCCATGAAAGCCAATAGCACTACTCCTGGCTCTGTGCGGAGGTACCGCTGAGATCACAAATTACGCATTTTTAATGAAGACAAAAGTTAAAGGAACACGTGCCGCACATGGAAAGTGAGGGCGTAGCAACGTCTCAGGTCCCAGGCTTTGAATCTCAGGGGGAATGAAACTGGCTTAAGTATTAAGGAATTTCGGAGTTGTTCTTCCATTGATTTGCTGAGTAAATCGGGAATGCTGTTGCTAATTAATGTTATTCCTATATTTAAAAGCAGGCAGCCAGATAGACGCTGTTGCAGACTCACGTTGTCTGCGGCACGGACCTTCCATGAGGGTGCAGAAGGGCTGTTGCAGGAGTATCGTGAAGCAGCTGGAAAGCATCATCACAATTTTATTTCAGGAAGGTGCTTGTGAGCACACATTTCAGGAAGGTGCTTGTGAGCGTAGCACTCGACAAGGCAAACCTCAGGCACCTAATCCTCCTCGGTCTGGGCTTAAGCAAAGGGCTCTCACTTCCCGTAAGACCATGAGATACATCCACTTAGCAGGGCACAACCGAGGTGCCGCATCTCAGGGGTGTACAGGACCTCAGTTGTGTCTGAGCCCCTGAGGATGCGCTTCTCCTCCTTGCTGAATCTTTCCCCTGCAGATGCCCAAGGACATCTTAAAGAGGGCTGCTCTGCCTATGCCCTCCCACAGCCTGATTAAACTGAGGCAAGGATTACTCTTTAAGTGTCATGCACAAGTCCAAAGAGAAAGGCAGAAGTAAGAAAGAAGCGGTGTCATGGACTTGCTTTCCAAAAATTTAGCTGAACGTGTTTGTTTTGTTTTTTTTCTTTAAAAAAAAAAAAAAAAAAAAAAAAAAAAAAAAAAAA
>NW_020799113.1:336366-338503 GCF_003259725.1 Athene cunicularia
TTATTATTATTATTTTCATTATTATTATTATTATTATTATTATTATTATTATTATTATTATTATTATTTCATGGGGGGAATTCTTCCCATTAGTATCCTGGATGAACAAGAGGCTCAGATAGATTTCAGGACAGGAACATATTTTTCCATCTTGGAGGTTGCTGCAGCTAGGGGAACTCTGAAGTCAGCTGATAAGAGTAAAACCTTAGGACTGGGTGCACAATTAATTTTTTTCAGCCTGGTTCCAAACCCAAATAACTCAGAGGAAAAGCAGTTTGGAAATAATTCAGGTGAGATCAGCCAGAAATGATGTTTTGCTTTTGCACGGGAAAGCAAAGCCAAAAATTAGAATTGCAGTGAATGAACCCATCCACAGTGAACCTGCTCCGTATGGAACCTCTTCTTCTAACCAAGTCCTGCTGACCCTTCACACCACGTGCTGCGCCCGGCTT
Source organism: Athene cunicularia (assembly GCF_003259725.1). Lineage (NCBI taxonomy): Eukaryota > Metazoa > Chordata > Aves > Strigiformes > Strigidae > Athene > Athene cunicularia. The sequence continues at coordinate 336,819 of NW_020799113.1, forward strand.
ACTTCTCCTGAGAAACCCTGCGGGTGATGCCCAGGATGGCACCACGAATGGCTCAGCTCAAAGAGGAATGGCAGTCCCAGATTGTCCCTCCACTCTTTTCCAGCCCAGACTTTCTCCTGCTACTGTGGGACTCTCAAACTTTCTGCACTTCTGGACTTCAAAGGAGGAGAAGATGGAGAGTAGAAGCTGGAGAGGAGTCTGGAGAGGGCTGGGCACTGCCCACCTGGAAGCTGGTGCTCTGAAATGCCGGGAAAGGATCCATTTTCTGGCTCTCTTCCCCCTTTGTATAGGAGGATCAAGGTACCAGTCTTACTTGAAGGGTGCCATGGGGCACCCCATGGGGTCTCCAAAATGCTGGAGAACTAAGAAAGCCCCTAGCTTGAGGACGATCTCCCTCATTTTTTCCAGAGGAGATCTAGTGGAGACGTTCAAGCATCTGGATATCGTACTAGGCTGATCCCTCTGGGCCGAGCGAGATCCAGCTAGATCTGGCACTTTGGGGTGAGCCATGGACACGGTGGTCCTCAGCACATGCTCGTTGCTGCATGCCTTGCCCAGCGTGGGGACCAGCCTTTCACGTGTCTCCCTTGTCCCCCCCCATCAGGACAGCAAATTTGCTTTTTCCTGGAGCCCCTACGGCTGTAGGATCCAGAGAGCATGCCAGAAGGAGAAAATTCTTCAATGACGTAAATGCAGTAATAGCACTTGTTAGTGGTATGCGTGCTCCCTGCCAGGCTAGGGGAGAGGAACTCGGGTTTTATTCAGAACAGTGTCTCTGTGTCCCCTTTACACAAAAAAAGCAAAGAAAGCCTGAGTCCTTTCCACAGGATTTACCAAATCCGCAAATTTAATTTAGCAGCGTTGCGTGTTCTCAGATAAGGGTTTGGTTTGCTCAGGTTTACAGAGTTACATTTAATTGGAGTGCTCTGAGCAGCAAAAACTGAGAGGTCTCATAAAGGCTTCGGCAGCCGGGACATTAATTGCATTATTTTCTTTACAGATAAATCTTATTTGGTGGAGCCAGCATCATCAGATAAAAAATAGATAAGATCAAACCTTGTCTTTAAATTCCAGATCTCCTGGCTTGAGAAAATATGGAGATCAGATTACGGTGTAACTTTTAATGGGCTTCAGAGATTTCTGCCCAAGTGTGATGGCGAAAAATGTAGATCCTTCAAGATCCTGAAAGGAGCAGATACCCCGTATTTGTGCAGTAGTCAGCAGTTTCAGATAAGGAACAGAGGATATTCAGGTCAGATTGCTGCTGCGTTGATGTTTTCCACATAAAAGCTGCACTTTCTTTCAGGAAAAGGATCCGAGTGTCTTCAGCTAACATGAAAGCCAGCCCTTATACCCGGTCTAATTCTCCTTGTCGGCTTTGATCCAAAACATTCTTCCAAGCAGGAGAAGGCTGGGGAAGGGAGAGGGGAAGGGACCGGGGGGTGGGGGGGAGAGATTGACTAAGGGAGCCAAGAGGCTGCTCTGGAAAATCACGGCTGAAGTTATAGGAGGGGAACTAAGCTTCAGAGGCTGTATGTAGCAGTTTCATACATCAAGCATGACACTGGTACCATTAATAGAGAAGATAATTAAATTGCAATATTATCTGCTCGCTCTTTCTTTCTTTCTTTCTTTCTTTCTTTCTTTCTTTCTTTCTTTCTTTCTTTCTTTCTTTCTTTCTTTCT
>NW_020799113.1:339637-363018 GCF_003259725.1 Athene cunicularia
CTTTCCTTTCCTTTCCTTTCCTTTCCTTTCCTTTCCTTTCCTTTTTTCTTTCTCTCTTTCCTCTTTTCATTCCAGGCATCATTTGCGGCAATACCACTTGCAGTTGGCAGCGGGTTATTGAAAGCACCCGGCCATGAAAGGAAATCAGATCACAGGGCATGTTTGGTAGCGCTGCGGCCGCAGAGCTATTGGTCCAAATGTGGCATGAGAGGGGGACCCAGGCGACGCGCTGGGTGGAGCGAGGATGAGGGGCCCCGTGCGGGCTGCCCCGATGCGGTGGGCTCCCGGGTCACCTCAGCTCTGCGGCACGGCATCGCTCCCCCGGGATCATGGCCAGCTGCCAGGCTTGAGGTCTCTGCTCATCTTTATAACTGGGACAGTCAACCCAGCCAGGGAGATGCAGGAGATGAGAAACACCAACACTGGCTAGAGGGCACCTGTGTTATTATTATTCCTCTTTTTCCTGATGCTCTTCCCTTCCATTTCTTGCTTTTTGAACTTTGCTGCCCGCCTCCTCGCATTTCCACCAGCGATATTTAATCTTAAATTCCCACTCCTTCCTCTTCCACAGTCTCTCCTCTGCAACTTCCAAACCCCATTTGATACCAGTGTGAATGCGGTAATTTAAACACAACAACAACAACTTTAAAAAAAAAAATCCCCCTTGGAAACTATTTTTAAACAAGTGACACCCACCTCCAACAACCTTTTCTTTCACAATCCAAACACAGAGACACCCCAGTGTCATGGGAATCCAAGAGAAAAAGGGACTAGCAGGGAGCTATTGCCCAAAATTCAACAGCCAAGCTGTGACCCTATCCCAAGTGATGTGCAAAGGGTAAACATGCAGAATAAAGCATGAAAAGTGGTTAAAAAGATTCGGTACCCTTCAGACGCCAAGTCTCTTAGTAAATCAGAAGAATTTATCAAGTAATGACAGGAGTGGATCAAGTCTCAACAAGTGGAAAAGTTCTCATTGGTTTAAAGTCCTAATTGACTGTTATCTCATAAAAAGAGTAGGGAAAGAGAAGAAGCAAAGAAATGACCTAAGTATCTCTGAGTTGTGCTGGTGGAAAGATCCATTCATAATACTGAGGAAAAAATGTAAATAAATTGTCCATCACGGTGGGAGCTGAACCCTGGGGTTCCCATAGCCTGCCATCAAAAATAATTTATTTTTTCTGTATGTATGCATATATATGGGTGTGTATATATATATATCTATCTATATATCTATGAGAATACTTATATATATTTTTAATCACATAATAGAATTTGTGGGCATTTGGGGAATGGCACCCTGGTGAAACAGCATTCTGTCCGAGACTGAATTGTACACAGCACACAGTGAGGTTTGTACTGAGAAACCCTTCTCTCTTGTTTTATCTCTGCCTGATTTCTGACTTTTTTCTGGCTGCTTCACTGAGGAATAATTTGTAGAGGTCAGGACACAGACGGCAACTCCAGCACTGTATCTTATGCCACGACTGTTTCACTGACAGGGGAGAGTGAATTCTGTACAATAACAACAATAAATAGTAATATCCAGTTCTTGTGAAGCTCTTTAGTCAGAGTTCCTCAAAGTATTTTGCAAAGGGAAAAGGCATTAGAGGGGTTTCTCCACTTTCTCCTAGTCCTGATGGAAACTGGTCTGGCAACCATGACCCATGGTCACTTGTTTTTTTGTGGCTGCCAGACTCAGCACCGTAATGCTGTAGTCAGAAATCCGTTTGGTCCGAAGAGCTGCTATTTCTCTGGAAAGGGACACAGAGATCCACATCATCTCCAGCACAGAATCTGCCTGGTCTTGCCTTTGGTATCAAAATACTTCATGGAGGTGGATGGATGCTCAGGTTCCCCCAGGGGATGGCTTTTCTGCTGTGATCAGAAACATCCCTCAAAGGGTGCGAGATACCTCTCCATAACACGATTCCAAGATGGAGAGGCTGAGGCTAACCACTTTTTGGGGACCTGGTTTTTTTTTCTACCATCAGACTCGGAGGACACAACACCACAACATTTCTTCTTTGCACTGATTCTCTCACAGTGGCGGAGAAATTGCTTCATCCAAAGGAAGCAACAAGACGTAGCAGAGCATCTGTGAGGTTCATTCCTCCCTCTCAGGCACTGGGACAGAAGATCCTCATGAGGTCTGGGTTTCACAACCCGGTTCTTTGCAAGATTCAACAGCTTTCCTGGGGGGTACCTGTAGCAGAAAATGTCTTTCTGACCAACAGATGAAGATTGGATGGATGGATGGATGGATGGATGGATGGATGGATGGATGGATGGATGGATGGGACTTACTCCCACAGCTCTTGCTTGCGGAGCTAGAAGGAAGATTCACATCTAAGCAACAAAAATACTGCAAAGAGAAAGCGATTCTCATTTTCCCCCAAATCTGCACATAACCAGACACAGCAGTGATGGTCTTACATTAAAACCCAAGCTAGCCCAGGGTACAGGAAAGCACAGTTGGAGGGTGGTGGTCAGTAGCTGGCTCTGGGGCTACTTATCTGTGTCTGTCCTGGCCTCTTCAAGTGCCTCCATCACCATAAAGAAGTCAGAAATGCCCCTCTGCCCTCACCCCAACCTCTGGCAATAAATCTGGGGGGACGCAATGTATAGCACAAGCAAGGGACTGTGCCAGAACTGTCTCTGGAGCAGCGCAGCCAGGACAACAGTACCAGGAGAACATAAATTCCAGCCTGTTCTGCCTTATAGCATGAACACTGAGAGAGAGAAATGTAATACAAGTCTCTCCCAGGCCATTCCTGTGCCAAACAGCAGCCTCTATATCATTTGTTGGTTTATTATAAACAGGCTCCCACCGCAGTTTTGAAGCAGATATTTTTTTTTATGAATAAACGTGGGGCTTTTTTTTTTTTTTTTTTTTTTTTTAATTCCCCTTGCAAAGCCATTGCTTGTAAGCCTTGACGTGTCACAAAACCCAAGCAGCCCTGCAAACCTTGGACGCGCAGCGGTACGTTTGACTTTTGGAGTTGTACGTGGGGCACAGGGGGGTTATTTTGGGGTTACTCCTGGAAATCTTGCTTGGAGACTTGTTATCATTTGCCTTTCCCAGACCCGCCTGTACTGGGAGGCTCCACAGTGTTCCCTCCATAAATAATTAACAGCAGTTTTAATGTTCATACCCGGGTTCCCTGTTTACTACTTATGCAGAGGCTTTTTTTTTTTTTTTTCCCCATCAATGTAAACACAGCTGATCACTTTATATCCTCTGTATATTGTTTCTTAATATGAATGAAGTGAAGCAGGCTGAGCAGCAGCCATTCAGATTACGGCCTAACATAAACTTACAGCGGGTTGCGAAGTGTTTGGTTTTGCAAACTGTGAAAACGGCTTAAAGTGTGTAATAAGAACGTGGTCATATCGTTAGCACTTAGCATTTGATATTTTTTAAAAAATTAGGGCAATGAGATCTTTGCTGCGTACAAATTTGATCTGTTTACCTTGCCTTTTTTTTTTTTTTTTTTTTTTTTTTTCAAATGTTATATCTGCTACTGCGTAATCCAAGACAAACAAACCTGCTGTAAGCGCATTTAAAAGAAGCAGGTTCTTGCATTTAAATGAGGTAAAGAGAAAGAAATATTTGACCTTTTCGCCAAAAATATTATGGCTTACATTTGTTTTTTTATTTTCCTTTTATTAAATCACTTTTATAAACCACTCAGAAGTTTAAGTTTATTCTCTGACAATTAGTTTATGGTGTTTCTGAAGTGGATTTAGATTTGAGTGATAAAATTACAGGCCAAAATTACAACCATAATGGAAAATACTGGGTCATGTTTGGCTTTGCATACCACAACTGAAAGATTACTAGCCATTGCCAATAAGCAGGAGGAAGTAAAGATAATAGTATATGCATTTATAGACATGAGCTGGATTCCAGGACATGCCACAATAGATTTGTATAAGGTGAACTGGAATATTTTAGCTGTGTTTCATTAATGGAGGAAAAACCTGGCAGGTTGTAGAGAGGTAACTGTAGTTCAGACACTTGATTTGTTTGATCTTTCCAGGAAAAACGCCGATCTTTTCAACCCTTGAATTAAACAGCTTTCTGGATCCCAGTTCAGCTGGTTACATCACGGTGTAATTCCCTCTTTCTTTTGTGTTTTCAGAAGAAAAGCCCTGAGGTGGTTGGAATGTTTTCTTGGGATGGATCTTGTTGTTTTTCACGGGAACACTTACAAAACCAGAATGCTCTCCTGGGAATGGGAAATATCACCAAAACAGAGGGTTTGCAGCTCAGCTCAATGGTTCTTCACGATCCCAGCTGGTGCAGAGCCTGGTGGCAGCCCTAGCTCCAGCATCGGTCCCTTTGTACCACACACTGCCTCTTCCAGGATGCTCCTTGTTCACAATCCCATGGGATATGTCAGTGCCAGTTAGTGCCAATCAGACACGAAACGTTCTGGTGGCTCCTTGTAGCAGGTTGGGTTCCTCTTTCCTCCTTCTTCCCTGAAGACCTGAAGCATCAAGCCCTCACCAGCAATGGGTAGCAATGGCACCCTGTCTTTATTCGAGGTGTTGCCCTCCGGGTCTCAATCTCAGCCAACACGAGTGTGCGTGCGCCGGGATTTCTGCAGGATTCACTTCTTTTCCCTTCTCTTTCTCTTCCTTCTTCCTCCCTTTCTCCCTCTTTCCCCCACTAAAGGCCATCTTTGTTCCTCCTCCTCCTTTGCTTTACCTGACCACCTGGCAGAGCAGAACTAAGAAAAGAAAGAGAAACCCCAAACCAGAAGACTCTTGTTCTGCACGTACACATGAGAAAACATCCTTAAAAGCTTGAGCTTTCGAAGCAGTTTGACCACCCGCTACCCTGTTATAAAATGGAAGGAAAACTAAGAGCTTTTCCACAACAAACTCTCTTTGAAACGTCACAAATCTGAAAGTTTGCCGCGGACCAGGGCGGTGCTTTGTCACAATGAGTAAGGGGGGAGTGGAGCAGGTGCCAAACGCGCGTGTGTTTGTGTGCCCGTAACTTCTCCCAGCTCCGGAGTGAACACATCCCCCTGCCTGGTTCGCATTAACACCCAGAGGAATGAGCGCTCGAGGGAAAGAGGGGTGTGCACACACATGGGGTGGGTGGGTTTTAGTTCGGGGGGGTTTTCAGGGCTGCTTGGACATGGCAGCATCCATTCCTCAGCCAACATCTCTCTCTTTTTCTCTGGTGTTTAATAAGGCAGAGGTACACTACGGTTACCCTGCAGTCACAGTGAAAATGTTAAGTCAAGCAGCTACCAGACACAAATTCATCGCAATTTAATCTTCATTATTTTGGAGGCTCATGGGGCTTATTGTCTAGGTCTGAAAGCTCTTAAATTTGGTTCACCCAGAGTACATCCACTGAGAAAATGAGTCCAGCTGAGCTCTTCAATTTTCCAAGTGTTTCCAAATTTGCTGTTACACGGGAATTATTACACAGGACTCATGATCTTAAGGGTCTATTCCAACCTAAATGATTCTAAGATTCTAGGAATTCACACAGCCCTTGGGCAAAAGAAAAGACAATCAGGTTACTCGGACTATGAGAAAATGCCGTGGAAGAAATTCATGTTTAACGATCCCCAGGTAAGTTTGCTTTGATGGGTGCAGATGGCTCAGAGTCTGCTTAGTATCCAATTAGCTCTGGGAAGTGGGTTTTATTCTGATTGCTAATTTGCAGACGCGGAGGCACCGTGTGAAAGTTTTGCTGCCGAAGCGCTGCAATGAGCACCGGTTAAAAACTGTTCTTGGACAACTTCGAAGAGGATTTTTTCGGGGGGAAAAAAAAAAAAAAAAGAGTCAACGCTGTTGAGAAACTGAAAACATTAGCGGTCTGAGAGAGTGTCGTTATTTTTGCTGTAAAAATGTACAGGGTAGTTTGGCATCTCCATCTGACATCTGCTCCTCATTGTCTTGTGCCAACGCAAACTCATCAAGTTAGAAAAGATGAAATATTCCCCTCTGCTCCCAAACCCACCTCTCCTCTGGCTTGCTCTGCAGCTGTCAGCAGCTTGGCCACCTTGGTTTCATTACCGACCCATTCCCCCTGGCCAGACACTTCTGCTGCTGACAGTTACGCTCTGAGTCTTGCTGAGCCTCTTTAAGATGCAGTTTCCCCATGGCTCTCCACATCTCCTTCCCTTCCAGCAGAGGCGTGTGGGACAAATCTCATGAGAAACCCCGTGTCTTAATGTAAACCCATGCCAATGAAGGTTTTAAGTTAAGAGTCTGGACTTCCCTTCGCTGGGGAAAACTAAGCAATATCAAACAAAAATATGAACTGAGAAACCAGAGGTCCGGAGAGATGGACAGTGTAGAAATGTAACTATGAAAGAAAGTATGAAGGGGAAGCCAAATGAGAAGGAAAAAGGGCAAATATTGCAAATTTCAGTTCATTAAAGCCTTTCAGATTTGACACAGCTCCACCTGGTTCATTCTCTCAGTTTTGTTTGAGATAGTGAGTGTTCTGTTGCCAACGGAATTAACAACCTTACACAAGCTGCGATCAAAAGGCTGGAAGGGGGAGGTATGTCCCCAGAAAACGTTGGAGGGTTGCGCAAAAATCCTAGAGCAACAGGAGTCGCCAGGAGAAGAGTTCGGGGGAAGCGAAGCAAGCTCAGGAAGTTAATTTGCGCTGAAGAGAAGGGCTGTGTTTTCAAATCCAAAATAAACCAGCTTTAAAACAAACCAAAGACCCAGTGGATCCAGGCTTCTGGATATAGCATCTGAAAATGTTGGCCCCGAGCGATGCCTAAATGTATTGTAAATCCCAGTGATTGCATACACACATCCATGCACACACACACAGGGAGGCCCATAAAAACTCAGCTTTATGGGAGCTGAGCCTGAGCTCGGAAGCTCAAGGAAGCTGCAAGTCTCCCTGGGCCCATCTGCGCAGCCCAGCCGCCGCTGCTGCCGGTGTGGAAGCGAAATGCAGCTGCAGAACAGCTGTGCCGAGACCCGGAGCCTCGCGTGGCCCCACAGATACCCCACCCTGGAGCATCTGCAGGGGACTGAGGATGCCCGCTGGAGTGGGAGATGCAGAAGGACCATCAGCCCTGCTGAAAGCCCATTCATCCAGCAGCTCCTCATGCCCCAAGCCCTGCGGAGGCACGCGAGGTCCTTACCCAACACCTGAGCCCAATCGCTCTCCTGAGGAGCACAGGACTCTTCGTTAGCTGGGACTGGCCTGAGCACACCTGATGACTCCCTCTACCCATCAGAGAGGTGAGCCAATCCCGTCCGCCTTTAGGTGGGGCTGGCATTCCTGGGGTCTATTTCTATGAGCTCAGCCCCAAGCACCCTTCCTCGCTTTGCTCTGGCTGCAACTGGTTCTTCTGGGATTGGATCCTCGGATGGTGTTTTGCTGCATTGCTGGTTCCTCATTGGGGTTGGACTCTTGGCTCTGCTTCCAGTCCAAGTCAGCTGTGAGTGATGCCTTTGATTTCTTCAATTGTTCACTCTCTGTTATCTACAGTGTTGGCACCTGGATTTAAACATGGCTTTGTCTGCTGGGCTTGGCTCTTCTTGTCTTGGTCAAGGTGCTCTCATGGGTTCTATTCCCAGCTTTGAAAGCTGGGTCAGGCGTGAAAGGGTGTTTACATCTGTGTGCCAAAGGTGAGCATGGACTTGCGTGTGGGTTCACGCCCAGTCTCAGTGCTTCGCTGTGGCTTGTAGAGCTTCCTTCGGGGGTCCCTTGGAATTGTTGCACCACTGTGTATTTGTTTTGGAAGGAGGAAATGATTGCTTGAGGTGGCTCTACCAGGATCGATTTGACTTCTTTGCATGCCCTGGCCATGTGTACAGACAGCAGCCTGGGGTCAGGAATGTGCAGCTATGAAGTGCTGAGATGTATTTTTAAGACCTGAGACTTGGGAAGCCAGACTATTGAGCTCCTCTCTTGGCAGGCGGCTCTTTAATTTTGGATTTTTCATGGCTGCTAACATTTATCCTGCTTTGGGCTTTTCCATGTTCTTATTTCCATGTAGTCAGTACCATTTTTGACTTGCAGCTGAAAAGCACGGTCTCCCCCCATGATCTGCAAGCACACCAGCAAGCTGTCCATTACTTCAAACTGGAACGTGTCCCAGATCTTTCACCACTCATCTCGGGGTATTGACAGCTCCAAGCATTTTCTCTAAACTGTTGATGTTGTTGGTATGGTTGTGATATTTTCTCCTTAGTCTAGAACTGCCGTGCTTCGTTTCTTTGTTTATGTAAGCCTCACAGTGTTCATTAGGAAAGCCTGAGCTGGAAAAAAAATGTCTCGTGCATAAAGCAGTTTGTTAGGGGGAAGGAAAACCAAATTGAAGGCCATGCTGTGATGGCTATGCTGTATGATTTATACCACACCAGGGTTTCAGGGCACTGGTGGATAGGTCTAGAGTTGGTGCTGGCTTAGTGGGTGCGCAGGGCTAGCAGCTTTCCTTCCCCTGTCCCTGCAGCTGGAGATCTGGGAGGTGGGTTGCACCAGTAGGCCTGGTGACTGGGAGTGCTGGAAGGCTTTGCAACAAGCCTGACCTGTCCAGACTCTGTGTGTGAAGGATGTTTGCATGGTCTTTGTTCCCTGACGTTGGACAGACAAAGCAACCGCTGGCCCCTTCCCTGAGGGGCTGCCAAAGTGGAGATGTAGTGTCCGAGACGGTGGTCACCTGAGTTATCCGGCCTGCAGTCAGGAAAGGGGGGGTTGTGCCGTGTAGGTGTACCCAGAGCGACCCTGGGAGCCGTACACAGATCTAAACCCCTTTCTCCAGACTTTTACAAGCTGAAGGGACTTCTCTTAGCTTGCCAATAGCCCCTGGTCTAGGTGTTTCCTTTCTGTTCCATGGGGACCACCTCTGTCACCCCAATTATCTCTCGAGGGGTTAAGTTCCCTGTGTGAGATGCTGATTTCATTACAACCCTCAGCTATAAACACTGCCTGCTGCGGCTCTGACTAATTGCTGGGTGTTATTGGGAGGTGGAAAAGTGTGTGCATGGGCCAGCCCCTTGCTCTCTGCCAGCAAGTGAGTTATCTCCATCTCAAGTGATTTTTATTTCGCTTCTTGGTCTTATTTGAAAATGCAATCCCCTGACGACACAATATATAAAGACTTGGCTCGCAGCACAACGTTGCTGAGATGAAGCTGGAAGAAGCTCCAAAATGCATAAGCTATTTTATATACGAGCATAAAGTCCTTCTTTATTTTCTCCCTGTTTGGACTTATTTGAGCTGAGCGTATGAATGAAAAGGGGAGATGTTGCTTTGTGATTTAAAGGAGGGGGGAACATGTTTTATACCTAGATGAGGAACCAGAACCTGGATAGATGCTGGTTTCTTCTCCCAACTCTTGCTTTCCCGGGCCCTACTCAGTGGGTCACTTCTCTCTTACTCCAGGTCTCCTGTTTTTTTTCTGTAAGATTTATTCAAAAGCCAGATCTGCCCGTTAGAAGTTGCAGTTGCAAGGGTGATATAGTTCTCTCGAAAAACTGCTAAAGCTCTTGTTCAGCTTGCTGCTGAAATACTGTCATAGCTTGAGGTGATTATATGGGGAGGAAGGCTTCTGACGAGCCTGGTCTTTCATTAGCTTCATGCGAGGATGTGTTTAACTTGTGAAGCTTACTTATATCCACTTCTACGTGGTTAAATGCACGTTGAAAGTGCTATGTCCATCTTCAGAGATCTTGAAGTAGTTCTTTGATTCCAGGGGAAGCTACGTACATGGCTACCTCTCTTGATCAAGTTTTGGTCAAGTGTGACTTTGCCTCATCCTCACTGGCAGCCATGTGGTTGTCTTTGCTCAAGCGAGCAAGTGTGTTAAACTCAGTGGAGTGGTTCTGGTTCTATATGTCTCTTAAATACTCACATGAATTTCCTTAGGTTGGTTATTCAGACAATTAACTTACACCAGCTGTATGGATAAAGCTCTGCAGAGCTTGGTGCTGCTGCCTGCTGGGGATGAGGCATGGGAGGCACCCCGGGCATTGCCTCTAGGGCATCAGCTTGAGGGTTTTCAGCCTGGAGCTGCTGCTGTCAGACAGCTAGTCAGCTGAAAGGACACCCATGGGTGCATCCTGGACAGAACAGCTCCTGCCTGTAGCCATATGTGGGATCTGCTCTGAGGTCTGTCAGGAATGGCGCACAGAGAGGATCCTACCTTACAGGGAGGAGGGGATGGGGGCAGGATTGTCAGATCCTGGGAAATCCCCCTCAACCTTTCTCTGAATTCATGTCCAGATACAGCTGGGAGATAACTGCATCCACCATCCAACTGCTAGGATTTCCTCAGAGCATGAGAAACAGACTTTTTATGCCTCTGACCTTGATCTAAGTTTGTTTCCTTTTAAGCTGCTATTTAAGGGGGGGGTTACAAGAGAAAGAAGGAAAGTTTGATTTCTTTAATGTTCGTGGAAGCAAGCGATTGATAGCACTTGCAAGAGCCAGGCAGAGAGCCAGAGGGATACTGCATAAGGCAGCTTTGCCAACGAAGTACAGCGCTGCTGGCTGGGGATGCAAAGCTCTGCTTGTTTATGAATCCAGGCCACCCTTCGAGATGCTCTTGCCAATTGCTTCGGACTGGAGGGAGCTTTGCGGGCTGAGCTTTATGATCTGAACAAATGCCCACCGGGGACTGGGTCAGGACCACCAGCTTCTGGGGCCTTTCCAAGGTCTTTGGGCAGATGGCTTCCCTGCTGGGAGGCAAAAGGATTAACTCCTTCCACCTTGATTGCTACTTTCATGACAGCTTTGGGGGAAGTTGGGGTCTTTTTTTAAGAAAAGAGAGGGGAATACAGGGAAAAAAAAAAATCAGTGGTTTGGGTTGGTTTTTTTTTTTTGAGTAGAAAATAGTTCTTATCACAACTCTGGGAAACTATTGTTCTGATTTTTATAAATATGCTTGTATTCCCCTTGACTTTTTTCCTTTCCCTCCCCACTTGCTATCTCCCCTGCTGCATGCCCTTGGCTGCTTCCCAGACGCTTCATGATGCAAGAGAAGATAAGCTGTTACAAGGAATAAAAATCAGGGGTGCTGCACATCTCACACTCCCCTACATCAAGTCGTTGCCTGGAAGTTCCCATACGTTCGCTATAAAGCCTCATGATTTCCACCAAGACACAAACGATCCCAGCCCCTTTCTCTCCTAGGTGGAAACTTGCAGATCAACCTGGGGATGGGAGTCTCATGGTTCTGCCTCTCCGGGTGTACCCCTGCTGATGAGATGTGAACAAAGGCTGGGTAACCTTCCCGGCATCTGCTCTTGGCCAGGTGCCCTTCGCTGACAGCCCTCATTGTGCTGGGCAAGGCCTGAAGGTTAGAGGGCAACCGGAACCAAGAACCCCCAGGCACAACAAAATTTTCAGCAGCGATAAGAAATTTGGGGTGAGAGGGTGGATTTTTCAGGGTTTTGGGAAGTGAAAACCCCAATGCCTTTGTGGTGTTTTGAGGGCACTGTTTTGGTAATGTTGTGGAACAGTGATTTGGGGTGAGAAACTCCAAGGATATTTGAAAAACAGGAGAGGGGAAAAAAAAAAAAAAATCCCTTGCCATGCTGTTTTCAAACTTTGGCCCCAAGGATTCAATTTTATTCTTCCGGTGACTCAGAGCATGACATTGGCTCTGTTCTCCTTCCTTGAAAAGGAAGTAAATAAGGCTAGCAAATAGATTTTAACGTAAGATATCAGATTCCCTTTTGCAAAGTCTAATGGCTTCTCAGGGTGGAAGGGGCTGTGTACTAAGCCAAGTGGATTCAGGGGGTGTAAATCACAGTGGTGGGATGAGGTTTTGAAGAATCCCTCAGTGATCAATCACCTGGATCTGTGACTCCCTTTGCAAGGCTTTGTAGAGTTTCCCTTTAACATCTTTATGATCTAAAGCTTCTTGGGAAGATGGGAAAGACCTATAAGCCAGTTTTGGGGGGACTCTTGTTTGCAGAAGGGCCTCGTGCTCTGTTTGTAGCAGGCGGAGAGTCACGGGGCTGGAGGAAGGAGCCAGCAGAAGGCAGCGATGCTATGGCAGTGGGTCGGGAGGGCTGGGCAGTGGGTGTTGCATCCCTTTCCTTGCAAAACCAGCCAGGAGGAGATGTTTTATGGAGAGGGGAGGAGGGGAAGAGCTGACCCCCGCTATCGCTGTCATGCTGTGGTGCCTGCTCTGTGTTAAGGGAGTGGAGGAACAGTTATGTTGCTGCCCAGCTTACCCGCAGCACTCTGCCTTGCCTTAAAAGAGGCAGAAATCTAAATCCCTGGGTAACTTCAAAGCGACTCGGGGAAGATTAGGTTTTTTCAGTCAGGCAGCAGATGACCAAGAGGGAGGAGGGATTCCGAGGTTCAAATGCTGTTGAGGACCCTTAAACCCTCTCTCTGGGGAGGAGGGGGGAGCTAACCCCTCTGCTTTGGAGATGCTCATAGCAGATCAGGACCCTGTGGCCTATGTTACCCCCTGCTTAATATTTCCCAAGCTGCTGGCTTTTACTTCCTTTCTAGCTGCTCCCTGCTCCTCTTCATTAGCAGCTCTCAGCAGTGCAAAGGAATCGTACTCAGAAGTATGAGTTCATCTCCTAAAACTTTGTACTGATGCCAGAGGGTCAGTCACTTTGCAAAAAGAAACTTCCCTTCAAGAAACACTATCCCTTTTGAGAAAAAGCCAACAAACCAGAAAAACAAAACAAAACAAAAAAACCCACCAAAAAAACCCACCCAAACCAAACTATCAAAAACACTGCCTTCAGAACCACTCTTTAACTTGAATCTGTTTCTGGTCTTGTCCAGTTGGATGGCTGTTAGTACACGCGGAGCCTCCTTGCAGCTCTGCTGATGACCTAAAGATCTGCTTCTGTTGGGTGACTTGATCTGGCCACCCTGCACAGAGTCTGGGCAGCAGTTTCTGGCAGAAGCAAGCTCAGGTTTTTGCGCAGTTAGAGAAGCACGTGTGCTGTGTGAGTTGTTGACCACATATATCCACCTCTCGGCTCATCCTGGCTTTGGGCTGTCTGGAGAGGCTGGTAGATCGCTGCCACTAGAGTTGTTCATGCGGACTCTGGCCATGGCCCTTGTCCCTAGGACCAGGATGCTTCTGAGGAAGGAGTCGGGGTATGTCAGGCTATGGGGTGGCACCAGCCCTACCTGATACTGAGCACAACACATCCTTGTCTCATAGCAGTACCAGACGGAACTTTCAACCATTTCTCATCACGCGTGAGATGGTTACGTATGGAAGTCCGTGCCTCCTTTGAAGGAGTTGTGGTTTCAGCTTGCTCCTCTTGCTGTCACTGAACCCTACGAGGAACAACACAGCCTGGCTAAGACTTGGCTTGAAAAATATTATCCTGCACCTCCATGTCTCAAACCACTGAGACCCCAAATCCCAGAGTTTCTTCTAGTGTGTGTTACTTTATTTCCTCACAACGTCCTCCCTGCTGGAAAAGATTTTTCACATTGAACAGCAACAAAGGCAGCTGAAATGTGTTATTCCTGTAGTGAAATAATGTTTTCCTAATCTCAGCATCTTTTTTAAGCATGTCCACATGTAGTGCACTTCCAGAGCAATTCAAGTCCAAGGCACAGCTGCAGAGAGTACTGAGAAAGGTTTAACTGCTGGCACATTCCAGTCCTGCGCCTCTCTGTGTTGGACACTAAGGAACGAGACCAATTACTTGCCTGCCCCTCTGCTTGAGTGAAGTTTTTATTTGTGCTTCTCGGTTAATTCCTTCTTGCTCTCCTGACCGTAAGCCAAATGCACAAGGTGGGCAGAGAGAGGGGCAGAATGTGCTTGAAAGAAGAGCACAGGGTGAAAGAAGTGTCAGTAGCGTGGCAGTATTTTATCTCGGATTGATCAATCTGGCTGCATCAGAAAATTTCCAGCTCGGAAGTGTAGGAGATCCAGAGCAGCTGCAGGTGATGGAGTGTCACACACCGGCGCACACACACACTAACCCCTGCGGAGACTTGTAGGGACCAGTCTGTGCGGGCACCCAGGAGCTGCGGGAGGTGATGTTGCTCATGAGCTCCTTGATAAAGCACAACTGGTTTAGCTCGTTCTTCCCTGGAGTCTTTGCAGCCCCTGAGGTGCTCGGTGTCAGGGGAGACCTTGTATTTCCAATCACTGCTTGAGGACCTGGGCAAAAGTGGAGACATGCTTTCTGCTTTTAAGGTCAGTGGCTTTCAGCCAGGTCTTCTCTGAGATCCTCCCCAATCCTTCTCCTCCTCCAAACACACTTGTGAGTCACGCTAACAGCATTGCTCTGGATTCAGCTTCTTACGTGGGCATGAGGAGGGGAATTGTGACTTTGGGTTTGGGACCAGAGCCTGCATCTTGACAGCTGCCAGGATGGAAATCCAGACTTCAGGAGTTCAGAGTGCTTGCCTGTATCCCTGCTGATGCCCTTTCCTTGCTTTCCATGCTTTCTTTGGCAAGTGACCCATAGTTACTAGAGGATTAAGTTGAAATGGTGACCAGTTTTCATTCTTACTAGAAATCTGGCCATTTCCATGGCAGAGGGCTAGTGAGATGAGTTGGACTCTTGGCATTATTAGATGGTCATTTCACTAATGATAATTTTTCTACAATTCAGTTAAGTACAATCAAGTATTCCATGCAAAGAACTAAAACAGTCAGTCTAGATGACGATGAAGGCTGGGAGGGACCTCAGGATGTCCTCTGTCCAACTCCTGCTCAAAGCAGAGCCAACTCTAATCTCACCAACATCAGGACAAGCTGGAAGTGATATCACTGAGGAGAGTGCTTTACCTGTTTAAAGACAGATCAGTTCCCTCCATCCATGTGCCAGATGTCAGATGGCATATTTTTACCTTGTGGCTTTTGTTTTTTTTTTTTTTCCTCTGGCTGCATCATGGAGAAGACTACACAGTGGTTCTTGGAAAACACTGAGTTACGATTTGTCTTTATCGCCCTGCTAAATTCCCCTGTTCTTCCATCCCACTTCAAAGCCCTGGCTTTCCAAACACGTGGAGGACAATTTTCAGTCTTCGTTATTCAAGTATTGTCTGTAACAGTAGCAATCAGGCAAATGAATCTGTTTTGTGAATAATTTATATTGATTAACTCATCCGATACTCACAGCAATCCCGTTCCTTAACTGAGCAGATGTTCAAAAAGCTGCATAAACTGTCAGTGTCAGTGGCTGTTCCCTTGAGCCTGTGCTGATGTTATCAGGACCAAGCGGCTCAGAAAAAGTAATGGAGTCACTTGAATGCCGGTTATCTCATACACGCTGTTTTTTTACCCCGTTTGAGGCCTTGTGGTTCACTTTTCCAAGACCATGACGGTGGAGCAGAGTACATTCCATCTTTGCTTTGGCTACGTGGCGAGTGCCACACCAAATGTGGTTACCTGGCTGTGCTCGAGGTCCTGCCTTTGCCTGCTAACAAGGGGATGGGATGAGTTCCACAGCAGGGTGTTGGTATGGCAAAGCTGGTTTGAAGGGTGACTTCAAAGATAGGCAAGTCTTCAACAGCCTTGACTTTTAGTACATATGAGAAAGGAGACCGGGAGAAAATCCAGCCTGGCCAATGTTTTAATATAGATATCACTTTTCACTGCTGCCTTTTCTCTTTACTCTGCCATTGCTGAATGGGATGCCTATGCTATGAGCTTGTCTAATTAATCTAGAACCAGATTTTTTTTAAATAAAAGCTGGTCTTTCCCACTCCAGTGCAGTCCTGAAGACTGCAGTGTGCAAACCAGTGCCCTGACTCCTGTTGCCAAAGTCTGCCCTTGGGAATTAAGATGCAACTCCCATTTTTCCTCCTGATTCTGCCTAGCTGGCCAAACCAGACCTTCCACAAATGGAATACATCTCATCCCATTACCACTGAATGGTACACAGCCTTCACGCCTGGGATCCGAAGTGAGTTCTAACTTTTTCAAAGCTCACAGGAGTCCCAATCCAACAGACCTGTCTAGCATATTCCCAGTAAGACGTAACTCCTTTTGATTAGTCAGCTGCTTTTATGCTGGAGAATAAGCCTGGTTGCTAAGCACCGTCAGCTGAAAAGGACTCTGACTAAAGGAGAATAAAGCCCATTAGATCTAACCTTGAGCTGCTGGAAATGAATCCTTTACTGTGCTCAGTGTGTTAGAGAATCCAGTGTTTTTTCTTCTAGATAACTACTTTATATCACCCTTATCTATTCATTTGTGAGCTGTAGGCCTGTAAAGCAGTGATAAAATACAACAGGGAACACGGATTTGATCCAACATGTCCATTTATTTTTCTCCATAGGCAGAGATGAAGATACAGCAATCCTGAAAGTATGTAGCACGTGCTGCTGTTTTGAGCCCAACTAGACTTTTAGTGTCAACCCTTATCCCCTATTCTCTTTAGGCTCTTAGGCTGATGTAGTATATCACAATCACACTTAAATCTATAGGGTACCACCTAATTTGTCACTTGCCACAAAGCATTTTTGCTGTCAGCCAGGACGAGGTCCGTATTCAAGCCATGATCAAACCTTGGACGCAGAGCCCGAGCAACAGCTCTAGTGAATATTCCTGTCAGTACATGGATTAGAGTCTTCTCTAAAGCACCTCCTGCCAAGGCTCTGATGTCATCTGTCTTCTCCAATCAGGGAAATGGTGTGAATTCAATTTTTGTGATGAACAAATCGTTTTCTATGAAAGCACTCAGGCTTGATACCAAGAATTAACTGATTACTTTTTCCCTTCTCCCTTCCCCCCATCCCCACCCTTATGAGGTAGATGCTGGCGTTTACTGTGGTTAGAGTGTGTGTGTGAGGAGATGCTGATTTATGCAACGATAGCCTCTTGATGGACAAAACTTCTCAGAATAGTAAGGACTGGGCCTGAGTTTGAAATCAGCAATTTAGAACGTCGAAATCTAAGAGCAACTGGAGGCTATTGTGGCTCCCATCACTCACATTCAGTAGTGGACATATGCACCCAGCTGGGCTTAATACCAAGATCTGAGCTACAAGTATTCCAGCTCCAGGTTAGGCTGTACCTCAGGCTTTGCTCTAAAAATGACATAGCGGGAGTGTAGGCATTATTTTCTGTGAAAGCTTGTACCAGCACCTCCAACCTTACTGGACCCCCATGTCTTGACAACTGCAACCACAATGAAAAACCTTAAATTCCACCCAAATCTATTACTTGCCTTCATGCTTTCAGCAGTACGTACCAAGTTGGAGACAGATTTGAGGACTGGCGTGAAATGAAGCCCCAGCTGTTCATAGTGTGGAAGGTTGGATATGCACTAACTCTTGGATGTCTAAGCTGGCTGCTCCCAAGCAAGATGTGCTTACTAGTGATCCCCATGGATCTGGGACGTGACTAGAAAGGCCTCTGTGAACAGGTAGCGTTGATTTATTTTTTTATTGCTGGTACAAGCCCCAGCAGACTGGACGTAGGCTCCTAGTTTGGCAATGACATCCCTGAGGTCAGAGGAGGTCAGCACATTACCAGGTACCAAAGCAGGTTTCTCAGTGTCCCCAGAGCATCTTTTTACCCACCTGGGAGCATGCACAGAGCATGACTTTTCCATAAAACTCATCAGCTCCATGGGGCTTTATTCCTCTTTGGGAACAAAAATGTTGAATTCATCCAGGTTGCTTTTATATTGCTTGTCACCTTTTATCCCCTTGATACTTTATTCTCTTGAACTGGTAGGGTCTAAATTAGGCAGAATTGCCTGCTGGCAAACCTCTCCTGAGCTTTCTTGGAAATGCAGCTTGTGTTGCCCCATCCAAGATGACTTTAAACAATGCAGCTCAAGGACTGCTGTGACAGCACAGTGTCTGGTGTGCGCTAACATAAGTATATACCTAGCTCCTTGAAGGGGATTTACAGCTCATTTGTGTTTCTGCACTGCGGAAAGCTCTACTGATTTATGTCCAGCTTATACATGTTGGTATGAGCTACAGCCTCCCTGAGCATCATCCCTAGCACTGATGTTGGGGAGGGGGGGGCCGCATGCTTTCAAGAGAAACCTGGCTCACAGCAGCTCAGCATCTAGGCTTGTCCTTACTTCAGGAGACAGGTACAACCTCACCCGGAGCTCAGAGTGTTGCAGGGCTCTAACCCCCAGCTCAGTGTGTGGTTTGGTGACAATCATTTAAGATATACTTAAAATTTACTTTTAAGGGGTGTTGCCAAATATTAAGCATCACTTTTTTGGTCCCATCTCCAAAAAGAATTTAACAGGAGCTGGACTGTTGCTCAAATCTTAGTAAGAGCTGCAGAAAAAAAAAAAATCATAAAATAAACCTCCTGTCTTCCTTCTGTCGCTGCTACCAATCTGAATAAACCCAGGAATTTAGGCCTTGATTCAGCAAAGCACTTAAATGAGCGCTCACATTTTAGTGAGCACACTTGCCATGGGCAGTTTCTGTTCCAACGCATTGCTCTCATGGCCTTTCCAAAGGATTTTTTTTCTTTTTTTTTTTTCTTTTTTTTAGAATATCCCTTTCAAAAGGAACTCCTCCTCCTTCCATAATGTGTAGTTGTCCATCTGATAACCCTGCAACAGAGTAGGTTGCAGAAATGCATCATAAGAAGATAAGTGGATTTGGGGAGTGCGTTCACTAAAAATTGATTATTATTTTTTCCTAGGAGAGAGATTGTTTGCTATATAGACTTAAATTTGGCAGGTGTTTTGACTATAATAACCAAGATATTGCAGGAAATTGAAAACGTCTTTGCCAAACTGCAGGACTTCCAGTCTGGATAACTGTCATCTAGAAATGGATATAACTTTTAATGGGTTAAATCAGAGCAGAGGAATAATTTAGAGATGAAATAAGATGAAACCAGCCCTGTTTCAGTCAATTTCTTTTTTCCTTCTTGTGTAGGCACCGGTCTGACCAACCCATGAGTCTCCAAACTCAGGTTACAAGCGGTGGCCGCTCCACCAATTTTGTGCAGTGTGAGGTCCAAGGAAGCAGCTCGTAAGAAACTGCAGAGTAACTTGGGATGAAGTAATGTTATTTGTCATAATAATTACTAATCCCTTAAGAAAGCAGAACAATGTTTGGATTGGATGTACAGAAAGATTAAAATTTCAGCCCGCACTTGAGTTTAATTCTGTTGATCACAAGCTGTTCATTAGCAGACTGTAAAAAGTGGTTTGTAATGCTCTTAAACCTGCAGTGTTTACAAGTCCAGAGGATATTCAAAAATTTTTTTTTTAAATCCGGCAGACCCTTCCCTAACCAAATACCCCCCCAACCACTGGAAGGAATACCCTCATCGGAAACAGATAATCCTTCCCCAAACAAAACCTTCCTTTCCTGCTTTTTTTTTTTTTTTTTTTTCCCCCCATCCCCTTTTTCAGCCGCTGCTATGCAGTATCGTGTCCTGTTGTATTACGTTATCATATCTTGTCAAGTTGTGGCACGGTATAAAGCAGAATGTGGTAGAAGGAATGCAACGCTATCTGAAGCCAGCATCTACGGTAATCCTCTCTGTCATCTTTTCTGCCCGGAGCCTGTTCAATGCATTTTGTGCACAGTGGAATCGATCAAAGCTTCTCATTTTCATATCTACATGGTATAACGTTACCTAAACAAGAAGGAAAAAAAAAAACCTGTGTGAGATATCAAAGAACAGACCTAATTCCCAGAAGTCATGCCCAGTATTTTTGTTGGACCATCAATGCCTGCCTCTAGCCAGAGAAACAGCTTAAGCCACAATGCTTAAATTTTCCCTTTACGTAGATTTGAAATGTGTCAAACGTTTGTAGTGCCTAAATCCTCCTCTTGTTTCCATTGACTTTGACAACGAAAGTGTGATCCTTTTCTAAGGATCTGGATGGCTTGCGAAAAACTTTAAGCCAAATCAGATTTCAAACCACCGCAAAGCCTTTCAGGAGAGGGAAGGGAAACGAGCACCTCTGAGGTTTTGTTTCAGACCAATTTCCCCCATAAATGCTTCTCAACTGTCCACTTCTACTTTAATTGCACAGGAATTTCAGTGACATCTTTACTTGCCGGTAAAGTGCATGGGGAGGGGATGTCTTACATAACTCCCCTGCCTAAGTTGCATAAAAATCAGTTCTGCCAACAAAGTGAGTGCATTTTGCTTGCATTTGAAGTCTTACATCAGTTTATATGGGTTTTATTTCACTCATTGGACCTGTTATCACATTTCATCCTTAAAAGCCATTGAACTTCTCCTTATTTCTCCTCTTGGTGGTGAGGATGGTAATGGGAGACGAGTACATTCTATTCTGTTTTATTTTTAGGTATAAAATCAGAACATTTAAGTCTGAGCCCAAGTGGATTATAAATTTCAGAGTAAAGCAGGTCCCATTTCTACATTGTGTGTTTGCATCTAACACAACAGGATTCTGGCAGATAACCACCAGAGTCACATTGATGCAGATGATGACAAAAGGGGCTTGTTCTGGGAGAGACATGATTTACCTTCTTCCCATTTCCAAATATCTCAAAGCTTTGCCAAAACCACTATTTCAAAGAAAACTGCGATGTCGTACTTAAAACTTCTTAGGGAAAGCTGTGGTTGAAGGAGGGAAATTAAGGTCAACTTAAAAAGAAGGAGGAAAGGCACAAGCTTCTGAGCTGTGTGTGTGCATGTGTACATACAGATCTGATATTGCTGTCTGGATAACAGACCTGTCCTAGGAAGAGACTTCAGCAAGAGCTGCATTCTGCTCTCCTGAACTAATCCTACAAGATGCTATGAAGTGTTCCCAGGCAATGCATCATCCCAGAGCGTATCTGTGGATGAAGCGTTAAACCTGTGCTGTCAGAAGAACAGTGTGTGCTTTCTAGATGCAGGGGGGCTCTCATCTGCCTTTTTTGTTTTGTGTTTTTTTTTAATTCAGCACCAATTTTCCAACGGTGCGTTACCATTGATTCAACCTACTGCCACAATACCTCAAGATAGTGCTTCAAGACTGGCTTGGCAGAGCCCTTCTGCCCCTTCCAGGGGGACACCTACAGCTCTAGCAGAAGACAGAAAGATCTCCCTTTGGCTCGCTTTATTCCCAGCACAAACTGGTCTGGTGCCTCCAGCTGTCCTGCTTTCACAGTGATGCCATCAAGCCAAAATGGTGACGGGGACTAGAGGAGAATCAGGTCTGCAGAGCAGCCAGCTCCAGTCCCACCTGCTGCACAGCTAGGTGGGATTTACATATTGTCTGAAGCTGGGCTAAGAGAAGGCCATCTGCAGAAAGCCAGGAGTTTGGCTGCCGGTCCTGGGCCACAGTTCAACACAGAGTGCAAGCAGAATTTATCTAGTAGCATTATGGACGTTTCTTGGCAACCTGGTGGCAACAAATATCTTGATTTTTTTATTTATTTTTTTTTTCCCCAGAATAGTTCTCCCTGGATTAATGCCAGCCCAAGTCTTCCAAGTTTGCAAGACAATTTAGGCTTCAGTTGCCCGTACGGCATCAAACTCTCAGCGGATCTCCTCCCTGCAGCAGCTTTCCTTGAGCAGCAGGTCATGTGAGCCCAATCCCACGCACGTGGGAGCATATGTGCAAGGACAGAGGGGCGCAACGCTTGGACGGTGTGGTTCAACAGCTGAAGTCGTGCTTGTGGTATCACAAATACAAGAGTCAAAAAGTGTTTAAAGGGTTTCCAAGTCAAACACTCGAGCACATTTCATAGCCTTTGAAATACAGCTGGCTGAAAACTCCTGACAGTGTGATCTATTAGACTGTGGAAGAGTTTCCCCAGGGAAGTGTTGGAAGGGCTATCATTTGAGTCATTTTAGTGCTGTGCTGAGGGGAATAGACTATAGGGAACAATCCCTCATTAGTTGGACTAATGGATCTTTCTGCTTCAAATTCTAGTGCTTCTACAGGAAAAAAAAAAAAAATAAAAAAATCCATTGACATCTTGTTCTTCCATATGCTCAAATTGGCAGGGCTGTAGGGCCGTCGGTTAAAATTTTTTTTAGCTTTTGTTTATAAGGCATATAAATTTATCAAAAGGCGGGGGGGGGGGTTTCATGTGTCAGGCAAAGTGTGTAGAGTCAAGAGCAATCTAAAGAGAAGAGTCACAGGGATAAATGAAATGCTCATACATTATTTTCTAAAAAGCAGGGAGAGGTGTAGATCCTTCTTGAGAAGCTCTAGCTCTGAGCAGGCTTCAGGAAATGAAGACAAAGACAGGCAGCTGACTCAAACTGAACGCTGAGGTCACCAGCCACTGGTGGATAGCAGCTCTCGGAGCTTGGCTGGTGTACTTCCAGCACATCTCATACTCTCTTTGGGCTTGCTCCTGGGATAAGAAAATTAGGTTTGACGTTGCCTTCAAGGCAAGTATGATGTGTCCTTTTGGTCATGCCTTATTTCAGATTAGTCTCCGTCATGTACTGGATGTGGAGGTATCCCAGGTCTGGTCCTCCGGCACTGGGTGTGGGAACATCAGCATGGTGACTTTTGAAGACCAGGCAGCTGCTCTTCGGGCGACAACTGCTTCCCTCTCTTATGATCTTCCTGCGTAGCCTTGGGGATGCCACTTGGATCTTTGAAATTGCTTATTGTAAGGTATAAGACAACAACTCTAACAGGCAATTCGCTGCCTACTGTCCTAGCAGGCTGGATCATCGCTGGCTTCGTGTTATTGATGGAGAACATGGGGACCTGCCTCTCCAAACCTTATTAATAAGACTTAGCATGAGTATTGTGGATTTTCTCTTGTAGACTGCGTAAGTTAGACAAGATCTGGTCACTTCAGAGAGAAACAACTCACCTGCTTCCTCAACATCAGTGGCAGCCTGGCCTTTCAGAGGAGGAGAATCAATACTGTTATATCTCCAGAATGTGCAGTGGATTTGGTTAGGGGCTATTTTTTGGGTGAAGCAGCCTTGGTTTCCCAATGTTTTGAATATTTTCCAGCGGTGATGATTTTCCCTTCTGTGCTTCTTTTTTTAACATTACATTTTCCAAGTGGACAATCCCAAAGGTGGCTGGTTTAACAGGGGGAGGGAAAAAGAAAAGAGTCATAGGGATATTTTAAATGCGACGTGAATTTTATGCCAAAAAGTGTCTTTTCCATATTTATAAGCCCCTGTCATCTCCTCTCCCTCCGCCTCCTCCTACTTGAAAGGAAACTCCATTACAAAGGCAGGAAAGAACATCAAACAGCCCTCGCTTGGCAGCCATGTCTATATGTGAAATTACTGTCAGAGTACAAAGGAAGACTCAAGATTTAGAAGGTAACATGTGACAAGAGAATGCCGTCCTTCTCAATGTCTTTACCTTTTGTTGGTGAGAACTGGGAAGGGGTGGTTGTTGGTGCTTTTTTTTGTTGTTTTTTAGAAAAATCGTGCCAATTATAGAAAGCCAAAGACACAAATCACTGCCCCCCCCCCCCCCCCCCCCCCCCCCCCCCCCCCCCCCCCCCCCCCCCCCCCCCCCCCCCCCCCCCCCCCCCCCCCCCCCCC